>NC_084729.1:4490207-4681569 GCF_033807575.1 Cydia pomonella
TATTATGACAGATGCTTTCGCGCCCAAAACGCTCTTTGAAAATTGTGTGACGTCACAGTTTACGGTTTGACACATAACTACATACACACGTAGAAGATACGAACTGGCAACTGACATTTGTCATTTGTTGTTTATCGCCTACCTGTCAACAGTGTTAATCCGAGAGTTGTGACGTCATCAGAATCTTCAATGACGTTTCGAGTTTGGTCACGTGACGTGTGCCAAAAGATATTTAAATTCAATATTTACAAAAATATTGTCATTACAGGTCCCCTAAAAGTAGTTTAACATGTTCTTATAATCCGAAAGAATTTATTGGGATACAATTCTGCCCTAAGATTTGTAGATGGAAACAACCCTATTGTACACAACATGCGCCCAGTAGGTATGTAGGAGCTTGTAAAGAAGTCCAATGCCAGCAACCCGCTGCTGATACATGATTATAATCATAAATAGGTACGTATGTTAGTTAGTGCTTCTGGGCATTTTCCGCAAATCGACAACCATTGTGCCTATTTTGCTTGAAACGAGGTAGCGCTACTCTAACCACCCCAGCTCCTCCACGAAGCCTAGCAAAACTTTCAGGTTGCTAACTGCCTCTCCTAGTGTGCATGGAGTCCCTAGGTATTTGTTCCTGTATACTTCTACCTGTTTGCAGTCTAGGAGAATATGTTTTGTTGTTTCTTCTTCTTCCATGCACGCTCTGCACATGGGGCTGTCTGTTTTACCCATATTGTGTAGGTGTTTGTTAAGTGTGTTATGTCCTGTAATTAATCCTATTATTTTACGTAGTTGGCCTTATTACCTATGTATGTGTTTAATCTCACAGATACCAAATACCAACATAACGATAAAGAAAGGTATGGCCGTGTACATTTCCATCTACGGGCTACACGAGGACCCGCAGTACTTTGAAGACCCCGGCACCTTCGACCCCAGCCGCTTCGACCAGGGCAGGGGCATTTCCGAGGCCTACATGCCCTTTGGAGCCGGGCCCAGGATGTGTCTCGGTGAGTTTCAGTCGACTAGGAGGCCAATTATCGAATCTCAAGCGCTCGATTTCGTGTGGGCTTATACTCATATCATATCATTTATTTTCATAATAGGATTTTACAATCGCTTTATGACGTAAAATTAACGACATTTACTAAAAAAAATATCTATTTACACTATACACATACTTATTAACTCCAAGGGTTAAGGTCTTCTAGATAATCTGAGATTTTGTAATATCCCTTTTTACACAACTTCCGTTTGATGACTGACTTGAACTGACTTAATGGCAAAATTTGTAAATCTTAAGGAATTTTATTGTAAAAACGAACACATTGGCCAATGAATGATTTACTATTTTATGAAGTCTAGTTACAGTAGGTACAAGTTTGTTTTTGTTTCTAGTATTTCTGTTGTGTATGTCGCAATATTACTTAAACTGGTGTTTGTTTTTCTGCACATATAATAAATTTACATAAATGTATTGCGACGCAAATGTCAAAATGCCTGATTCTCCAAATTTGTCTCTTAGAGAGACCGTATTTCCCAAATTATAAATAGTTCTTACCGCTCGCTTTTGCAATATAAAGACACAATTAGCATCTGCAGCATGCCCCCATAAAAGGATGCCATATGACATTAGGCTGTGGAAATAGCTAAAGTAGACCAATCGAGCCGTCCTCATCAGTCAGGAATCTAGTTTTTTTACTACAAATGTGGCAGAACTAAGTCGATTTGACAATTTACTGATATGAGATTCCCACTGGAGTTTGGCATCCAAACTCATACCCAAGAAGACAGTCGAGTCTTCAAAATCCAACGGCTCATCTTTAATTTTTATACTTGAAACTACTGGTTTAACATTAGGCAATACAAATTACACACACTTAGTTTTTTTTTTCATTCAAGAGAAGATTATTAGCAGTAAACCAATCTACAACACTAGATATAGCAGCGTTAAATCATCATAATACTAACGAGATGTCGTCAGCAAACAGTACATGGTCGTGTTTGTTGCGTACTAAGTAAGGCAAATCGTTAAATATACGAGAAATAAAAAAGGTCCCAAAATCGAACCTTGTGGATACCCATTCTTAACTTGCTGCCAGATGATCTTGCACCATTCTATCGCTTAAGTATGATTCCAGAAGCTTAAGTTCCAGACCTCTAACTTCATAGTGGCGTAGCTTCCTGATAAGGGTGTCATACTATCTTACTACTGGGTTCCGACGCAGGGGCGTAGCTACCGCTGTATCTGCCGTATCCATTATAACGTGCGTTTTGTGAGAAATCTTTACCCTTCCTATTAAGGGCCCCAAACAAAATTTTATACGGGGCCCCGCTAAGGCACGTTACGCCACTGTTCCAACGTGTCGGAAGCCGGTGTTGCTCGAAGTAAAGTAAAGTAAAGTAAAGTAAAGTAAAGTAAAGTAAATTTTATTTGTGGAACACAGGTGTTACATTTAAGGTCTTATATATAAAGTAATAAATAGAACTCTGTGTTTTGCCTATTGGCATACAAATATTTAAAAAAGTCACATACATAATGTTAATAATAAAATTATTACAAATCAATTACCTAAATTAGGATTATCAGTAATATTACAGCAATAAAAATATTTATAATAGAAAAAAATAGCAACATTTCACAAATCTAGAATATAATGATGAAGTACTTACATGTTAAACTAGTATCTATATAAAATGGACAAGTTATAATAATAAGAAGCTACTAGGCATTTAAATCACTAATAGAAATGGAAACGATGGGTCAATACTACTGGATTTCCAATAAAAATTTATCGTTCGTATTTCAAAAATAGAATTTCGCCATTTTCCACAGATTTTCGAGTCTGAAATCGGCCCCCAGGCCACAGAATAACACCACAAAATTACACTTTTTCAAGTTTGACAGGGATTCAGGAATGATTCGTGGTGTCCGTTTCTAATGTATGGCTCTATCCCTTTCGGCTATTTAGGGTTGTCAAAATTCAAGTTATTATCTTATGGTCGTGCACGCATAGGGACGTCGAATTGTGCCACCAACCCTAATAATTGCTCGGAGCAATGCTGAGCCGAGAATACCCGAAAGGAAGAATGTCGCCCCACTGCCCAGGCCCCAGTTTCACCTGGCACCTGACCGTGATCATTTCCTGGGCCGTTAGTAACGACATTACATGGCAATGTACGGTGACTTGTCAATAAGATCCATTGACATATTATATCTAAGAACGGACCTTACGGGCACTAAGCATGGAGCTAGTTCAGTGGTACACTGAAAAAAATAGATAGCCGAACTGGTTTTGTAACTTTACTAAATAACTAAACTACGGTTATAAGAAAATAAACTTTGCATAAATTTACAAACTTGTTTTGTAGTGTATACCCAGTACCTGAACACTGATAGCCAAACACGGTTTTGTAACATATAACACATAGTTCGCAAGTCCCAATTTTTGTGTAAACAGTAACCAAAAGTTTGTTACAGTTATGCAAACATTTCTTTCAGTGTATCACTCACAAATTCGAGCCAATCGTGCAGTGTAACGCAACTAGTTGCAACCAATCGCGTTGTGCCGTTAGACTGCACGATTGGCTCGAATTCGTGTGCCTGACACCGCTGTTCTGAGGGCCTACTGCGAACCACATTCGACGTGTAGCCTCCCTATCACACTTACACACGAATTTACAAGTGCGACAGAGAGGCAACACGTCGAACGTGGTTCGCGGTAGGCCCTCTGGCCCCATTCTGATTGCCCGTAAGGCCCGACCTTAGACATATGTCAATAAGATCAATATCAGGTGAAACAGGGACCAGTCACGAGATTTTTTTTAATTATTTCAGGTATGAAGATTGGATACTTACACGCTAAAGTAGCAACGGCGATGGTGCTGGCGAACTACGAAGTTTACCAAAAGCTCGAAGAACGACTAATTCTCGACCCGCGGTCGACGTTCACCGCGGCAGCCGACGGACTCTTGCTCCGGTTTAGGGAACTTGACAACGAACAACGGATACAATTGTAGTTCCAAATAAAACTATTTAAATGGATTAATGTGCGTTTAGAATTTATATAGAATAGAATAGAATATAAATCTTTATTGCGAAACCATGGTACATAATAGTTGTTATATTAGAGTGTGAAAACACATGGCACCCTGTTAGGGCATTGCAAATAATCTTACATCTAGGTATTCTAGTTTCTGAACGGTAGGACTAGTATATATCATGTAATGTTCTTAATTAAATATAAACAACATTGTCTAAACTTATTAAAGAATTAACTAAGAATTAAATAGTCGTACCTAAATTAACATTTCAGTACACAAGGTGTTAATTAAGGATATATAATATGCAATAAGGGAATATCATTAGTAATTACAAAATAAAGATATCTTCCATGAACTCTTGGACGGAATAGTATGCCTTCTCCATTAAAAATAATTTTAAATTTGATATGAATGACTTTAAATTTTCTATGTTTCTAATTTTGTTGGGCAGTTTGTTGTAAACCTGGATGGCCCTGAAATAAGGGCCTTTTTTGTAGATGTCTAAAATTGGTTCCGGGGGTGAGAGCTTATTATTTCGACGTGCACTTTTACAATATTCAAATAATTTTATATTCTTTCGGACAAAAGTTGAAATTTCTAGAATGTAGAGAGAGGAGAGAGTCAAAATTTGGAGGTTGGTGAAATGTTTCTTGCAACTGTCGGTTTGTTGTATATTAGTTAGTATGCGGACACATTTTTTTTGGGCTATAAAGAGATCATGAGCGTCACTGCTATGACCCCATAACATAATACCGTAACTTTTTATACTTTTACCTATACTTAATCAATATTATATAATTATATACCTGCATACATCTGCGAAGAAATTCAAAGGTGTATGTGAAATCCCCAATCCGCATTGGGCTAGCGTGGGGACTATAGCCCGAGCCCTCTCGCATGAGAGGAGGCCTGTGCCCAGCAGTGGGACTTATATAGGCTGAATTATTATTATTATTATTATATACTTGCACCGTTTTCAAACGATACGGCTATTAGAAGTACGTTAAGAGGTCAGGTATTAATGATAATTTTTCCATTCCAACGTTCTCGACATTGATATATATATCTAAGGACGGGCCTTACGGGCACTAAGAATGGTGCTAGTTCAATTCAATTCAATTCAATTCAATTCAATTCAATTCAATTCAAATATACTTTATTCATGTAGGCCTAGCAACAAGCACTTATGAATAGTAAGACAGTATTACATATAATTATCTTAATCTAATTATCAGAGCAATTTATTGATGTTGTAAATATTATTCCATATATAATACTAATGAATATAATTCATAGATCAAATTTAATACTAAAACTTTCACAAAATACAGTCATACAAAAAAAATGTATAAAAAATACTAGTCTAGATTGTTTCTAGAATAAATTCTAAATGTCAAACAAATATAATAAAAACAACAAAGGAAATACATGCATTGGAATATCCATTTCATCATCATTATTCAAATATAATAAATAATTAATCATTTCGAATCACAATTAATCCCACGTTGTTTTATCATTCATGTAGTCTTGTGTGGTATAATAAGCTTTAGAAATAAGTTTACGCTTTACATGATTCTTAAATTTATTAATTGGTAACTCAGTAATATGGTTTGGAAGTTTATTATAAAATCTCACACAATTACCCATGAATGATTTTTTAATTTTATGGAGCCGAGTGAAGGGCACGGCGAGCTTATGTTTATTTCTAGTATTAATATTATGAATGTCACAATTTTTCTTAAAATCGGCAATATTTTTATGCACATACAGAATATTCTCATAAATGTATTGACAGTGCACTGTCATGATGTCAATTTCCTTAAATTTATCTCTCAGTGAGTCTCTATGGTTCATTTTATATATTGCTCGAATAGCCCTCTTCTGCAGAACAAAAATGGTATTTATCTCTGAAGCACCACCCCACAGTAAAATACCATATGACATAATGCTATGGAAGTAACTAAAATATACTAATCGAGCTGTTTTGACATCAGTTAACTGACGGATTTTGCTTACTGCAAAAGCTGCAGAACTCAGTCTATTCGAAAGAGTAGCAATATGGGGACCCCACTGGAGTTTAGAATCTAAAGTTATACCAAGAAAAACTGTACTATCAACTAATTCCAATTCCTCATCCTTCACAATGACACTTGTTTGTACATGCCTTACATTACTAGTGACAAACTTAATACATTTAGTCTTATTCTCATTTAACAATAAATTATTAACATTGAACCAATTTACTACTTTAGAAATAGCATCGTTTACATCATTGTAAGCTTGTTGCTGTCGTTTGACTTTGAAAATAAGTGAAGTGTCGTCTGCAAACAATACTATATCATGGTGGGTCTTTACAAGGAATGGCAAGTCATTTATGTAGATAAGGAACAGGAAAGGTCCCAATATTGACCCCTGTGGTACACCCATAGAGGACCAATGACCACCGGTGATCGCTGTCCATTCACATCGACCCTTTGTATTCTACCATTAAGTAGGACTTAAGTAAATCCAGTGCCGCTCCTCTAACTCCATAATAGTGTAGTTTCCTGATTAATGTTTCATGCAAACGCAGTCGAAGGCCTTAGACAAATCACAGAAGATACCTATCGCATCTCGTGACTCCTCCCAGGCATCGAAGATATGCTTAATTAGCTCAAACACCAGCATCGGTTGTCGAGCGACCCGGTAAAACCAAACTGCTTATTATGCATTAAATTATTGACGTTAAAATGTCGTACTAATTGAGAAAAGAATTAATTTTTCAAAAATCTTACTGAACGTTGTAGCACAGATATCGGTCTAAAGTTAGTAGGGTCAGAGTTGCTACCCGATTTAAATAAAGAGTTATTTTACTATGTTTCATTAAATCAGGAAACTCGCCGCAATCAACACTGTTGTTAAATATAATTACTAAGTCAGGCGCCTATAATTTCTACTAAGGATTGTACAGCATGGACAGAGGACTCACTCAGAGGTCCATTCGTTTTTTTGACATTAACCGAATTAAAACGCCTTTACTACATCGGAGGTACAAACACGTTCAAATGAAAATCTCCACAACACTCTGGAGCGTTATCTTTTAATAGAAGTAACAGCAGATGAGGGTTGATGAATTTTAAATCCTTAGTTGTGAAAACTGGTACGTCAGTGAAAAAATTTTCAAATTCTGTAGCTACTTCTAAATTGGAATCTATAATTTTGTTATCAATATTTAGTTTAAAATCCTTCACTCTGTGTTTCGAGCGGACCAGTCTCCACATTGATTACTTTCCAGGTTGCTTTAATAATGTTGGTACTATTTTTTATTCTTTGACTTAGATAATTTCGCTTAGCTATATGACAATCTATTTTAAACTTTTTCGAATATTGCTTGACATGTTCTTTAAATTCATCACTCGTGTTAAACCGCCGTTTCCTCATACAAGGCATACAGTGCACGTCTTCGTTGATGTAAGTCCGCAGTAGCCCACTCACTAAAAACTGATGCACCACTAACTACGACCGATTTTGAAGTAAATATCGCATTATAATGATCCATAAAAGTGTGAAAGAATGAATTATACATACTATTTGGACCCATATCGGAAGACAAAAAGGGTAGCGCCTGAACTAGACTTTGCTTCATTCTTTCTACGCGTCCGAGGTTACTGGTACAAAAGTTATTTGTTTTCTCAAAGTATTTTTCCTTAATGTCTCAAATACCATTAATTGACCTAAGTGGTCTGATTCTAAATTACTGATAACTTTTTTTAGTAATAGGAACAATATCAGTGAAAATATTATCTATACAGGTTGCACTAGTAGCAGTCACTCTAGTAGGCTCCATAAACATGTGGTTGAGATTACCAGATTTGAATAGATTCAACAATCTACAAGACATTGTTGAATTTTCCAAAATATTACATTAAAGTCGCCGCATATAAATAATTTCTTACTAGAAGATGATATTTTAAGTAGCACAGAATCCATTACACTTTCAAATATTTCAAAATTACTTAATGGCGCCTATACACACAGACAACAATAAATTGCTCCAATTCTACTGCACTTAGTTCTATAGTCCGTTCAACAGACATGGATACAATATCCTTACGTTCCTTAAATTTTAACTGACTATTTAATATAATTAACGACCCACCATGTATGGAACTAATTCTGGTGAACGAACTTCCCACCTGATGATTATTAAATTGAGGCATTAATTCATTATTGTTAACCAATGTTCAGTAATACATAAAATATCAACATAAAAATCGTTCATAAAAAGTTCAATCTGTAAATCTTTTCCTCTAATACATTGAATGTTTTGATGCACCAGGTGGATATACTTTCCATGTTTTACAGAATTTTTCATTATATTTATTTAAAACTAAATTGCCAGAGACAGAATCTTTTGTCTTAACAGCTAGTTTAAATCATTGGTTATGACTGGAACCAATTCCAAGCTCACATTGGGCCTGCTCAATAGGAGCAGAGTTGTCTGCCAAATTCTTGGCAGAAATGTCAAGTAAATAGGATAGCGATAAAGCTATTGTCTCTTGTAATAATTTGAAAGGTAACACTTACCTTTAGTCAAAAACACCATAGGCATATGGTATTTACTAACAAATTTGTTAGTGTCAATTATGATAAACTTACTACTATATGTACAAAGATTATATAGAGATATATTCAACTTATGTCTAATGTTATTTTCTGCCTCTGACATTTGCTCACAATAGGGGAATGTGAAAATAATAATTTCATGCACTGCAAGTGAATTTAACTGTTCAAAGTATTTAAGTAAATTATTTTTGTTCACATTTCCCCTATTACCCATAAGAATTAGCAGTGTTGTCTTAGAATTAATATTACTGTCATTTAAAATTTGTTTTAAGATATTTTCAAAGCTACTGTGAGGCAGACAATTGCTGATTGTACTAAGTCCCTTTAGGTGATAGTTTAAAAATGAGCTCATATTGCTCCCAATTTCATCACAATACATAATAATATTAGGTTTAGGTGTGCTTTGTTGTGGAGTGTGGAAGGAGCTATTATCATTTATTTGCTGTTCTGGTAAACTGTCACACAGGCTTGGATCGAGTACACTGGTCAAACAAATGTCCAGTCGCTTGCTTACATGCACAGACTGGGCATTGGTCAGCGACTCAAACCGCTCTGAATTGTGCTTAATCTGGGATATTAAATCATCCATGGCTAAAGAATATTCATTAATCACCTTTTTCGAACTCTCATTATTGTTTCTAGGGATTGTATAGAATCCTCCAAACTCTGAACTTTTGATTTTAAAAATCTGTGTGTCAGTTTCATACTGTAGTTTACTATGTTCTAATTGAACAGAATACAAGTCTAACTTATCCACTAAATTAACATTAATTTTACAAAATCTCAATTTCTTAAAAAACAATTTATTCATTTTTGATAATCTCTGGTTTTTTTTAATCATTCTATTTAATTTAATATATTTTTTGAGTTTGTTTCTGCTGCAATTTACTAGTCTTGGTGTGGTGGATTCATTGATTAAATCTATACTAACAACAGGGTTTTCAATTGGAGCGGCAACCAACTGTGAGTCGGGCCGGACCAGTTCCTCAAATAAGTTTTGAGTGTGTGCCGCTGCAGCAATATTTTGGGCCTCCTGTAGCTCGTAGATTTGCTCGTGGGCGTCGTGCAGTGCTCTCTCTAATGAGTTGATGTCTGTCAAGGCCTGTTCATATGCTGCACTACACTCAGTAAACTTGTCAACCGTCTCCTGGAGCCGGGCCCGCTCTGAATTTACATCATTGTAAACATTTTCTAAAGAACATAGTTCCTTCTTTAACTTCTCTATACTATTAAGTGATAATAATAGTTCCTTTTCACTATCCTCTCTTTCACTAAGCAATTGAGCACACAATTCCTTGGATTTTTTTAATTCCAGCAAGGTAATTTGGAGTTTGTCAGCCTCCTGCTGGCGAACCGCTGCAGCTGCTCTGCGAGTTAGCATTATAAATGTATTTTATAGTAGGATAGACCCAAAACAAACCAGGGAATTGCTTACTCAAGCTAAGCGATATTACGAGCGTACTTACATGAAATAGTGACGTTTCACTATGCCTACACTGTGTTCTGACTCTGTACAATGATTTACTACGCTGTAATACAAACAAAATTGGTAATAAATAGCGATAAAAACATAGAAAATATACCGAGACGAACACAAATTTAAATTTATAACCTACAACGGCTACAAATTTAAGATATTACAAGACACTTGTAAACGTCACTAAAGCACTTCACTTATTATGTATACATTAAAATTAACACTAAAAACTATTTAATTCACACCAAAATGGCTTAATATTACATGAAATATAATTAAATATAGAATAATTAAAAGGGACCTAGCAAAATCAGCTGCTGATTCTTTGACAGCCAGGGTTGCCATCCCGTGGTGCCATTCAGTGGTGTCACTCACGAATTCGAGCCAATCGTGCAGTCTAACGCAACTAGTTGCGACCAATCGCGCGCATGATGCGAACTCATCAACCAATCGCGTTGTGGCGTTAGACTCCACGATTGGCTTGAATTGATTTGATTTGGCTTTGATTGGCGTGTGCGTGACACCGCTGTACTGGCCCCATTCTTATTGACCGTAAGGCCCGTCCTTAAATGTATATGTCAATGGTTCTCGACATTTTCCTCTCTGGTTTTAGTCCTAGATGAATATTTTTTTATAAGAGTTCAATATTACCAATATCTGTGTCTGTATGTTTTGCTTTTTTGGTATTCTTGTTTGGTATTGTTGTTTAGGGTCGGCAACGCGCATGTAACTCCTCTGGAGTTGCAGGCGTACATAGGCTATGGAGACTGCTTACCATCAGGCGGGCCGTATGCTTGTTTGCCACCGACGTAGTATAAAAAAAAATCTTGTTTTTATAACAACTAGGCATGGGTGCCGGCAGCGGGGTGCAAGGGGGTGCACTTGCACCCGCCTGGCAGGAAAGAAAAAATATAAAATAAAATTCATGTCTTTTACGCGTCTGCACCCGCATTAGAGTTGGACCAATATAAGTCTGCAATGATTTTGATAGCAAAACTCGGAACTAACACAAGAAAAGTAAATGACTGCATCGATTCTTCTACTCCATTTATTATGCACCTCCCTGAAAGTAATCCTGGCGGCGCCCATGCAACTAGGTTACATCAAACAGCACTAAAAACTGCCAAATAAATGCGCCGTAAACAGACGGCTAGCATACAAAATCGGCAACAATCAACGCAAAAATCAAAACGGTCGGACACAGATAATTTATTTCTCATTCCGTTCCTGAAATTACGTTATTGGTTGTTTTGGAGAAGGAAAATGTTGAGGACGAAACCTCGATTTATGAGATTTCGCCCGAGCAGAGGGCTTACCGCGAACCACGTTCGACGTGCTGCCTCTCTGTCATACTTACGTACGAATTTACAAGTGCGACAGAGAGATAACACGTCGAACGTGGTTCGCGGTAGGCCCTCAGTTCTCCATATCGCACTACTTTTAGTAGCAGTCCCCGTCAATTTACTCAAAATTTTCAAATCTGAGATGGGGCTTAGCTGATATATCCTGTTAAATTAAAATATAGAGTGTGTGCGGAACGAGAAGAGTAGTGAAATCTAAGGGAACCCATGCTTTCTACGACTTTTCTCTTTCCGCACAAGACTCTAATTGCAAGATTTATGTTAACGGCACCAATCATGGGACATTTAAGAGGATTTGGATTATTTTTGATATTTCACCGACATCTGTAAAATTTCTACAGCTTTATGCTTTAAAAGTTAAATGTTCAATTCGTCCTTTATGTTTTCTATGTATTTAATTAATGAAAGCTACTGCAATTGGTTGCGCCATTAATTTTAAAACTAACAAATATCAATGAAAAATTAAAGTTAAGCAGCTCTCTGGCTCTTGTTTATGGTAAAATTTTGGCATCGATAAAAAACTGATGGTAAATACTTGTTTTACAAGATTTATCTATACCATCCCATTACTGGTGCCTGATCCATTATAGTGGTGTTTACTATACTACATTGTTAAGTCCTCTGCACGTCCTCTGCTCTTTGATTTACAACATGACCGTACAGTTCCAAAGCGAATTAATTAATTGCACTGTGCATGTAGCCAAAAGGTTACTCTTCAACTGGTTGTTGTCACTTGATTATAGCGAAACTGAGACATTACTCCTAAGAATAGGGTTGTTCCCAATTTTTTTAAACGCTTGTATTACGTTCTACATTAACTAAAAGTTGCCCTAAAATCAACTTTTATACTAATAACGGCTTTAAATATGTTAAATTAACAAAATATATTTTGACAGATGCTTTCGCGCCCAAAACGCTCTTTGAAAATTGTGTGACGTCACAGTTTATGGTTTGACACATAACTACATACATACGTAGAAGATACGAACTGTCAACTGACATTTGTCATTTATTGTTTATCGCCTAACTGTCAACAGTGTCAAGCCGAGAGTTGTGACGTCATCACTAGAATCTTCAATGACGTTTTGACTTTGGTCACGTGACGTGTGCCAAAAGATATTTTAAATTCGATATTTACAAAACATTACATTACAGGTCCCCTAAAAGTAGTTTAACATGTTCTTATAATCTAAAAGAATTTATTGGGATACAATTCTGCCATAAGATTTGTAGATGGAAACAACCCTATTGTTTAACATTAACTTTATTCTTCATATTAAATTAATTAGACTAAATATTAGTATATAACTGAAATTATAGAGTAATAGTAATAATGTACCAATAGATAAATTGATTTAATGCTGAAAATTGCATGTATAATCATAGGTATAAGCCTGAATGTCGTACTATAAAAAATATATTTTAGTTTTTCATTGACTTGCATGACATCTTGTCTCCCGCGATACATGCAGGCCTAGCCTAGTGCGGGGACTCCTGGAAAATCTGTCAACCTAGTTATCCACCAACTCTCCTAGAAACAACTGCTATATACTTTTTCTGTGTCCTTTTTTTGTGCAATAAACATATTTTTATCTTTTATATTTGTGTAAATACGTATAGGGACCGTGCGCGTTGGAGGGTCTGCCATCTTGTGGTCTGAATCGGAACCATAAACATGTACATTTACACGTCACGTGTTTTCTTGTGTATAGTAGGTTCTGCCATCTTGTGGGCTACATCGGAACAATAAACATCAAATTTACGCCTCGCGCCAAAAATCTGACTGCTCCTGTGCTGCCTCCACAGTTCATGCACGCTCCCTAGAAGTTCCAACAAGGTTCATGGTGACGCGCCGCACACGGTATGCATAGAGTTCAAGAGGTTAAGGAAAAAAGATATCAATTATAAAATTATTTATTTCATTTATTAAAATTTCATTGTAAAACGATCGCCTCAGCACTTAATATAGGATTCGTGTAGTAACAGGCCGCGCCGGCGACACACAGGCATAACTGCGAACAGACAGACAGACCGGTTAATACAACGGAACCGGTTTTAAAAATAACGGTAAATACCGGTTTATATTGGTATTACGTACTCCGAACTTACATAAGAACGCGAACGTTTTAAGAACTTTATTGTAATCTAAATAAACCGGTTTATTCGACGAGCGACGAGACGGGCGGCCAGTGGACGGAAATAAAACATAGCACACATACACAGCGTAATTGTGTATGTGTGTTACTTGTCCAGAAAATTTGAACGGTAATGTTCTCAAACGCGGCTTGTGTTATTTCCGTTCACTGCGTGCGGCCGGCCTGGTGGAGTGCCGCGTAAACAAAGACACCGACATAGGAAGAAACCGATTTTTATTGGTCTAAACCGGTTAACCTGACAATAATGCCAATGGATATGTTGTCCTATACACTGATTATTATATTTCTAAATAACGGTTTTACGAAAAAAACTGAAATAAAAGATTTTGCGCCAAGTATATAACGGTAAGGAAATTTAACCGATTTCGGTAAAAACCGGTTATTTTCTTATTAAATAGCGGTTTTAAGAACGAAACAGAAATTATTATTTTTTTTTTTGCCAAGTACATGATATTAGTTTGGAAATTTAACCGGTTTCCGAGCCTCGCGAAGAACACTAAAACGTAACGTACAAGCACTGTACAGTCACCATCAGATATATCGGAGCGTCCAAGTGCTCAGAAATATCTGGACACCCCTCTATTGTAAAGGCGCTAGAGAGCGTGTTCAGATATTTTTGAGCACTCGGCTCCTGCGATATATACGGCTCCTGACCACCGGTCTGGCCTAGTGGGTAGTGACCCTGCCTATGAAGCCGATGGTCCCGGGTTCAAATCCTGGTGAGGGCATGTATTCGTGTGATGAGCATGGATATTTGTTCCTGAGTCATGGTTGTTTTCTATGTATTTAAGTATTTATAAATATTTATATATTATATATATCGTTGTCTAAGTACACTCAACACAAGCCTTATTGAGCTTACTGTGGGACTTAGTCAATTTGTGTAATAATGTCCTAAAAAAAAAAAGTGTTCACTCCATACAACGGTTTAGTTACGAAAAATACTATTATTTTCGTAGTCTACATCTAGCGTCAAGTAGCGGAACTCTCAGTACTGCTTCACGACCTACCAAACCTGCTACCTCCATACCAAAATTCATCTAGATTGATTCAGAAATGTATGCGTGAAGAGGTAACCAGACAGACAGACAGAGCTAATCTCGCATTTATTTTATAGGGACAATATACACGAGGAACCCGAAAGATTTTAACCACGCACTTGGAGCATAAAAGGATTTCGCCAAAAAATATATATTTTTTTGTTTTTTTAATTCAAATGTTTGAACGAATTTGTATATAAAAAGTTATGGTAAATATGGCATTGAAAATGAGTTTTTACGATATTTTTTTTGTAAAACCTAGCTTTATAAAGGTTAGTTTTTACATCTATCAATAAGGATATTTAGACTACGCCCCATAATGACAACATCGCCATCAAAAAGGCGTTTTGCACTAAGTTAAAATAAGATGTTTTTTGTGATCAGGAATACACTGTTAAAATGTTTCAATTTCCTGGTGTTACACCGTGTATACGAATAATCAGTTGTCAACTCACCTCTCACTCATTCCCGGACACATCTAAAGTAACATTAACATAACTGGCCCCCATATTCTCCCGGTGGCGAGGCGACACCACATGCCTCTTGGCGTTCTCAGTCTCCTCCACGTCCGCGTCGCACACCCCACACTTCAGCTTCCCAAACTCGTAGTACACATACTTGTTCCGCCCCAACATGTTTATATTATGCTTCAACTCCAGGTAGAAACGGAACACGTTTTCAGAAGTGGGCTTCTCGGGGAAATGCTCAGCGAACACCAAATGCATCAGCAGGGAGCGAATCGAATTGAAAACCCCTTTGCATGTGACGCAGTTGAAAGAAGCACCTTCGCTGTTAAGGATATAGTTCCCTTTCATGTACACGCTGATTATATCCCCTTTGTTGGCTTTAGTAATAGCTTCGACTAAAGCGTTCTGATGTTGGACACTTGATAAAATATGAGTTATGGCTTCGGAAAGATCAGGGAATGTAGCGTCGCAATATTCACACTTAATCTCCCCAGAGATGGTAACTTTATTGTGATGTAGAAGTTCCTTGTCGACGTTTTGCTCGTAGAGAGCACAACGGATCAACTTAGCGACAGTCTCGATGTGGAGATCGCTTTCAAAATGCTCGACGATAGCGGCGAAGGAAGGCAATGCGATGAATTTGGGGCAAACAGCGCAGACGTAATAGTTGCCGAAGCTGGCATAATACTCAGATGGTCTGCACTGGTTCCTGTACAACAGCTGGAGTTTGTGTGGTGCTGCGTTCCGCAAATGCTTCTTCTGACGAATATGGTTGAAGAGCACCTGTCTAGGGCCTTTTAGAGTCATGTCGCAACAGGAGCAGTAGTTTGCGATCTTTCCGGAAGGCTTGATAAAGTTCTCTATAACGACATGGTCTCTGTTGTTTAAAGGCTTTCCGATGCTGGCAAGGAACTTCGCCCAGTCCAAGCTCTTCGGACCCCATTCGTCAGGAATAGCCCCATCTGGGTTATTAGCCTTTACTTTCCGGAATATCTTGTCAGAAAGCTTTCCTAGATGGTTTTCCTCTAGGAGATGGATCACCGCAGCTTCGATGGAATCTATGGAAGTCTTGCACAGCCCGCAGTTCAGTCCGTTGTTGTCCTCACTAATGCTGTGACTGAATAAAAATTTCTGATTCATCTCTTTAATGTCCTCTATGTTTCTGTTATCTATGGAAGACGGTATGTGCTTGTCAGCTTGGAGGATGGAAGCTAGGTTGTGGATGTGCGATTCGCTGAATACATGATTCAAAACGGAATCGTAACGGAATCTTAGAGTGTAATACTCGCACGCCATGCAGAAAAACGCGCGTTTTCCCGTCCTGTCATCAACTAAAGATAAAAGCTTGTGGTTAAGCAGTAACTTAACAATATAGTTCTCAATAGGTCCGTAGTAACGGTATTTCTTAACTTGATTCTTGTTCGGTTTCTCAGGAGCCTCGTTGTCTTCATTCTCGAAATTTTTGTTTGCGTCAGCAGAGAAATGTTGGTTAACATTGTCTTTAATACTCATAATGATCGGTGCGACAGAGCTCGTGAGAGCGGAGAAGTCCACCTTGTCCTGACAAAGTTTGTCAAATGCCACGTGGTAGAATTTCATCGCGGCGTCAATGCTAGCTTCTGAGTTATCGGGCAAATGTCTAATCAAAGACGCCTCGAGTTTGCTCGAGAACATTCGATCTAATTTCTCAGTAGGCTTGTTGTTCATGATCTGCATCAAATGCGCGGCGATGTCGAGGGACTGCGCCGGTGTCTCACCGCACTCCATGGCCGAGAGCCTGCGAGACATATTCGGCAGTATTATGGGCTCTGCGACATCGATGCTCTCTCGTTTCATAATCTTGGGTTTCGGCATGTGGACCTCCAAGTTGAAATGCTTCTGCAGGGACTCCATAAGCGGCTCCTCGTCGTTCAGCTCTATCTCCACGTTGCAGTCCGTACATATATGCACCTGTTGAGCGCTCTCATCAGTAAAAATCTGTTCCGTCTTAAGCAACTCGGGCACCTCGCTCACCGGAAGACTGTTGAAGCGTTGTCTTTGCAGACTACTCTTCTTCTCAGTCGTAAAGATATACTCCACCTCAACGCCTTCGCGTTTTTGAACGAAAACCTTTCTATGGGTCTCGTTTAAGTTGTTCAGATATTTCAAAATGACGGGACTCTCCTGCGTCAGCGGGTGGTAGATGACGTTTCGGAAATGCACCGCTAGACGCTTGACGTCCGTAAGTTTCCGGAAGGAAAGAACGTTGATATCCTCCATCATTTTGGTGACATCCTCAATGGATCTGTCGGTAGCCATATTGGCTTAAAAGATTAAAAAATAAAAACTGTACAATGATATAGACTTCTTGGAATTTTCTGCCAAGATATGAGTCGTTTAGCTAAAGAGCTAATATGCGGAGCTTGAAGCTTGTTGCCCGTACGTGGCCGAGGTTGCGATGAATTTAAGGTCGGAAGAGATTCGTCTAATTTGGATTTTTTTTAAAGCTGGTTTCTGTGGACTATCACCGCATTTCAGGATCTGGAATGAGAAAAAACCAACATTAGCAATATATCAGCGGCCTCGTTTGAGTTTTGAGAAAAATCCACAAAAATGGAAATGGAGGTGTAATGTACTAGTGTCCGATCGAAATCGAACCTTCGGTTATGCTCTAGATTCAGCCGAAACCAAACCTTCGGCCGAAACATGGTTTATTTGCATGACACTAGTCACTACCAACATTGTAACAAATTTTCAGTATATCCTATATCAGTGCTCTTAACAGGTTAAAGATGGGAGGGGAGGACTCTATCTCTGAGCGTGTTGTCGTTCGCTCCACGGAAAAAAATAAGGAAAACGTGTAAAGAGTGCTAATAAAATCAAAACTATTACGAATATTTGTGAAGAGTGCTGTGAGAACTGTGTTATGTGAAGAAAAAAGTTGCAAAAGTGTGTTAATTACTAAAAAACAGTGAAATAAAATAACAAACGGCTTTGGTCCGTTCAAATTTTACACACACATGGAAACATTTAGTAGTTTGTGACAAATACATTATCCAATTAGCGCATAGAACATTAACTAAACCACTCCCACCACAAGGGCGGATCCACCGTTGTGGGCACGATGGGCATGCCCACAACCCTAATAGGGTGCCGTATTGATTCGCCTAGTAAAATTACGCCGATTTTTGTTTCGCAGACGCTTTGACAGACGACTGTTTGGCAGAATTTCATTACGCAGAGTAGTCAGTTGGCAACTTGGCATAACATTTATAAGCAGATTTACTTTTTGTAGAGTAATCGTTTGGTAACCGTCACAATTACCCGAGAAATCCGTGGTCGAAGAAACACGATAGGTAGAGTGATTTTTTTGTATTAATTAGAAATTCGAGCATGTTAATATCAGCTGACACCTGCTTATTTACAAGAATAGGTAACAATTATTTACTAACATTATAGGGGCAATTGTTTTTAGCTTAACGAGTCTTAGTAACCCGAAACATTTACAAATATTAGTCCAAATTTCTTAAAAATAATGCCAGCTTTGAATTATTAGGCGTAGGAGTTTTTTAGCGTAGATAGATAACTATCTAAATAGGGCTCCATGGACTGCAATAGATTGTTTGCGATTTCCGATACGTTACTTTATACGCCGATAATATGTATGTAGTACCGCAATTGCTAAATTACTATTTAAACTGTTATTTAACTGTCACTTTATTCGAAATTAAATTTAAAAAATGTTACTCTAGTAAAAGTTTTTTAATCGGACAGATTACTGTGCCAAATGAAATTCTTAGGTTACTAATGGATTACCAAGTTTTTTGCTAAATAAGAAAGTAAGAAATAAAGAAAAAAAAGCACCAACCAAAATACCCAAAAGATTAACAAAAGTTTTTGGCTTGATTCTCATTTTCCAAAGAATTTATCGCAAAAGCATAAACACCAAATAATCATTTCCCAACTCAATACATAGCATAAAAATGTTTTGCATCAGAACTTTTTGAAAAAGACTGTTTAGACATTTCCGTATTTAAAAAAAAAATTGTCACCATTTTTATTCCTCGAACTATTTAGTTGCCAAATTTATAGGTACGTAAATCAAATCAAAACATTACAAACCTAACATTTGACAAATAAATTATTTATTTAGTAATTTTTAATACGTTGCTGTCTCTTTTTTATATATAGCAAAAAAATATATCTTTAACTTCAATTAAATAGCAACTTAGCCTAACCACACAGTATTTTTATGCGACAGTTCGTTTTTGTGGGGGTCGCAGCTCTAACCTAACCCGCTTTTCCGGCAACGGTTTGCCTTTCTGGGGGTCGCAGTTCTAACCTAACCTGCTTTTCTAACAAGAGTTCATTATTAAGAGTGTCTCAGTTCTAACCTAGCCCGCTTTTTTGGCAACAGTTCGTTTTTATGTTGTTGTAAAAAATAAATAAAAATAGACTAAACATGTTTGATAAACTAAAAAAATGTCGAAAAATGTTTAAACAGTTTTTAAATCAAGTGAAACATTTTGGTCTAATGAATGTTGTTGAATTATTGTTAGGGAAATGGTAATTTGTTAAATTGAATCTGTCAAATAAGTATATAGGAAAAAAAAATTGAAAAATGTACAGTTTGAAAAAAATTGTTAGGAAATGAAATTTAGTTTCATTTTTTTTTGGTAAAACTAAAACTACCAAAAGTTACATCTAGGTACAAATAAATCCCTATGCAAAACGATGTTCGGCGAAACGTTGTCTGCGAATAAATAATCTACAAAAAATAGGTCGGGGAATCATTAGGTACCCCCTTATAGTCTTGTGACGTAACAGTTTCACGGTCTATTAAGATCGATAGGCTAATGATCGTTCATGAACGACGACGATCATGACTCATGATTGTTCATGAGTGAGTTCGTACTCCGACTCGCACTTGGGTCTCGCATTTTCGGGTGGCTGTGACCACAACCTTTTTTGAGGGCTGGATCCGCGCCTGTCCCACCAAACTTGCAATAATAGAACTCGAAATTCGTCCGTGACGTCACCCGCACGCATGGCCGAACGTAAACACAAGCAGGAAAGTATCAGTTGACCGCCGCTGTGGCGATAGTTCAAATCCTGCGCAACTGAAATTTACTTTTCGCTTCTTATTTTTTGTTTTTATTTTTGGTTTTAATTTTTCATACTAAACTGGACTGTCAATCTATACATGAGAATAACAGCGCCCTCTTGACAATGATCATATATTTCTGGTCGGGCTTTAAATACTACAACCCGTTATAGTTCGTGTCATCCACGATGACGCGCAGATTTGTCAAATCTAACCTTTAAAAACATGACATTACGAGTGAAGGCACGCGTCTTCGTGAATGACACGATCTATACAAATTATATTCGTTATAATAGGTTACTTCAAAACGGTTGTCTTTGGCAAAATACAAACTTATGATTATTTGCACTATTGGGACCGTGCGAAGTGCATGGTGGAGGTAAGTAAAGCGATCCCAGCGCATAAGGTGGTAAAAATTTGAACTAACTGCGGATAGCGTCTTTAACATTTCGTACAATTATATGGCTCGAAATGAAACTTTGATTTAAGATTACTCCTGAAATATTCATTTAAATTGTATGGTGTAAGGGACCAATGTAATCTGTATGAAATGCTTAATATAACTAACATATTTATTTTGATAATTGTTAATAATGTATCCATGTAAATAGCTTTGCAAATGCCACATATTACGTGATCTTTTTATAGAAGTTACGAATATGTATAGTAAGTTATCCTTAAAAGATAGACATTTAACATCGCGGACTTTTTTGTAGACCTCTGAATGAGAAGTAACCCCACCATACATTGTGTTGTTATAGCTCAAACGGATTAGGCAGCGTTTTCGATTAAAGCTCCTAGCCAGCGTGATTTTTTCCGACAACATCGTTATATTTCAAACAATTTACACAAAACCTTAACTAGTTATATACTTAAGCCTTCCTCAAGAATCACTCTATTGATAGATGAAAGTCGTATGAAGATCCGTTCAGTAGTTTTTAGTTTTGGAGTAGTTTTATAAGATGTAGTGAATTGACGTTTTCCCCTAGACTTGCGGACACTAGGTTGCGTGACAGTCGTGCACGCTCCCAATTGCTTGCTATAAACTATTAAATTTTTGTTTATGAATACAACCAATTATTAATGTTGTCTAATAGATGCAGGTCCACCACGTACTCGTACAATCATAGCTGCCATTGAAAAACCACTTTGATAAGCACTGAAGGTTGTGCATTTCGATGTATGGGGTAGGTACTGTGTCCAAAATCTCTCGCACAATGTAGGTGCTAGACAGACGGCTATATAATATATTTGTTTGTATCGTTAGCGTGCTATACTATATCTGTCGGTAATTATCGCTCCGTCTGTGATGGAGTTTATGATTGTTAAAACTAAAGGTTATGATTTCGATGTATGAGTTATTGTGTCTGAAATCACACTTTAAATAATAATAAATATAAATAATATTATAGGACATTATTACACAAATTGACTAAGTCCCACAGTAAGCTCAATAAGGCTTGTGTTGAGGGTACTTAGACAACGATATATATAATATATAAATATTTATAAATACTTAAATACATATAAAACACCCATGACTCAGGAACAAATATCCATGCTCATCACACGAATAAATGCCCTTACCAGGATTTGAACCCAGGACCATCAGCTTCGTAGGCAGGGTCACTACCCACTAGGCCAAACCGGTCGTCAATACTTATATCTTATATCTTTAGTACTTATATCTTTGTAAGTTTGTATGGTTACATGTATCAACACAGTGATTTAAATATGTGAATTTTAAAAGCAAAGACAAACATGGTGAATAATATTCTGATACCTTTGACTACATTACGATCGAGAAAATGCGTTTCGTGCCGTAAAAATATAGCGGGGTGTATGGTAAACTCTTATTACTAGTCATAGCATCGAATAGCGGAATTATCAGTACCGCTACGTGACACTAGATGTCGCAAATGTCGCAACTCACGAAAATTGTATTGCTCAACAATTTACAACTAATATTACAAGCAGAAGGAGTTGAAAATAGAGTTCCAGTTAATCCGGTTATAATATTAGCTGAAAATTGTTGAGTATTAGACTTTTCGTTCGTCGCGACATCTATTGTCAAGTAGCAGTACTGAAAAATCCGCTGCTTGAAGCTAGATGTCGAGTACGAAAATAATAAGCGCTTTGGTGACAAAACTGATGTATGGAGTGAGCATGCTTACTTATTTCTCTATGCTGGAGTGGGGAGTGGATCAACATCGTGTGACAGGGACATCATGATAGTATTGATAGTAATTTATTATGTTGTCCCTGTCACTCGACGTTATCAAAGAGAATTTGAAATAGAGATGTATTATCAAAGAAAAACTTTGTAGCCACAGTAAATTTACTGCCATCTTTACACATTTGACTTTGATCCTCATTATTTCACTAATATGTGTTAAATTTGTTAAATATCAAAAAGTGGCGCCATCTTACCAGGCACTACCCAAAGGTTGTGGCGCCATCGTTCGAAACGACGCCGCCATACCTTTGGCCTTTGATTTATTAGATGTCGCCATTTTTTGATATTTAACAAATTAAGCACATGTCAGTGAAAGATAAGGATCAAAGTCAAATGGTGTTCTAAAAGTTTTAATCATGTGTCGAAAGATGGCAGTAAATTTACTGTGGGTACAAAGTTTTCTTTGACAATCCACCTCTATTTCAAATTCTCTTTGATGTTATATAATCTCACTATCTGAAGGTTGTCTGGAAGAGATCGCTGTTAAGCGATAAGACCGCCTGTTGTTTACCTCTACTTCTGATGCTGTTTTTCCTGTACTGTTTTGTATTTAGGTGTGCAATGAAGAGTATTTGTATCATAGTACAAGGAGTGGGTTATCTTCATACAAACGCACCGCGCGCGGCTTGTATGTGTGCGCCATAGTATCTATGCGGCGCCGCACGCACACTCAAACAAAAGCCCCGACTGGCGCACTGTGGGCTGAAATTCGGCTTTCATTGACATAGAAACCGAAGTTGTTATTATTACGTTTTTTTGATTAAAATAGGTTTTGCCCAGCTTTGTTATAGTAACCTATGAATTTTAGACGATTTGGAATGAAAATTGTGGAGTTACGATTTTTTTTCAAAATAAATGTATGGAGCAGGAACAAGAAATCATCATTACTCAAGAACCGCAAAACAAACCGTAATATCCTCGCAGGTGGTTATACTACGAATTATTTGTGATTTTTTGGCATACTACATATATCCGCCGCGGGTGCGGTTTTTTTTTAAATCATTAATTGTTTCTATGGAAAAAGCACAAAAACCAAATTCAACATTTTAAGATTTTTTGATTGAAATGGGTTTTGCTCAGTGTGTTTGTGCTAAGTTATAAGTTTCACACGATTTGAGTTGAAAATGGTAGAGTTATGTTTTTTTTTTTCAAAAATAATGTATGTAGCCGGAACAAAATATCAAAATATCTCAAGAATCACAACAAATACGGTAATATCCTCGCAGATAGTTATGCTACGAATTATTTGTGATTTTTTGGCATACTACATATATCCGCCACGGGTGCGATATTTTGATATTTTGTTCCGGCTCCATACATTTTTCTGAAAAAAAATCATAACTCTACCATTTTCAACTCAAATCGTGTGAAACTTATAACTTAGCATAAACACACTGAGCAAAACCCATTTCAATCAAAAAAATCTTAAAATGTTGAATTTGGTTTTTGTGCTTTTTCCATAGAAACAATTAAAGATTTAAAAAAAAAACCGCACCCGTGGCGGATATATGTAGTATGCCAAAAAATCACAAATAATTCGTAGTATAACCACCTGCGAGGATATTACAGTTTGTTTTGCGGTTCTTGAGTAATGATGATTTCTTGTTCCTGCTCCATACATATATTTTGAAAAAAAATTGTAACTCCACAATTTTCATTCCAAATCGTCTAAAATTCATAGGTTACTATAACAATGCTGGGCAAAACCTATTTTATTCAAAAAAACGTAAAAATAACAACTTCGGTTTCTATGTCAATGAAAGCCGAATTTCAGCCCACAGTGTGGCGCACTGAGATAAGGGTCGAGATTTTGTTTGAGTGTGCGTGCGGCGACGCATAGATACTATGGCGCACACATACAAGCCGCGCGCGGTGCGTTATATGAAGATACTACTACTACCCCACTCTTTGTACTATGTTTGTATTGTATTGTATATTTCGCAACCACCTCCACACCATAAGGTTATCTTTTACCTTTATGGCACGGAACCCTAAAAACAAGCGGAGCGAAAGTTATAATATCATAGAATACAGACTTTTCTAGGGTTCCACAACAAATAACAATTAAGACCATTGTAATCCATGTGTATTTAACTTCACTAAATCATGTGTATTTAACTTCACTAAATTACGGAATTTTTAAATGCTTTTATATCTAAAAAATGCCCTCCTATATTTTATTGTGTTATAAAAATTAAGATAAACTCGATTACCAGACTGATAAGTAAATCGTAGTGATATCTAAGAGATAATATATCCAATTAAATGCACATTCATCATTGGCCTTTGAGTCTATTACAGACTATTCAAACAGTGTCAGGTAGGGCGGCAGCGCTTTTCATGGCTGTGTAGGCCAATACGGGAGCGGCAAACACGACCACAAGCCAGGCAGGTGTAGTATGTCCGTGGCGAACAGGTGTCGGGCTGATGACGCTTGGCTCGCTTACTAGCAAGTGTCTTAAACCAAGCCTCATCATGGATTTTACGTCCGTCGAACACCAGTTTGCGCCACTTATCTCTGTCCTCGGCAAGCTCCTCCCATTTATGAACAGGGATGTTGAAGGCGTGCATGTCTCGCTTGGCGCAGTCCTTATGCCGTAACATAGGCCGACCGACGCTTCTCTTGGCATCAGCTATGGCGCCAAGTAAAACACGCCGCGGCAAACGAGAAGGTTGCATTCGATGCACATGCCCCAGCCAACGTAAGCGTCTCTGCTTTAGCAGCGCAAAGAGGCTGGGTAGCTGAGCAATCTCCAGAACCCTCTCGTTCGTAACCTTGTCCTTCCAATTTATATCTAAAATGTTCCGGATGCAGCGCATGTGGAAAGCGTTGAGACGACGCTCGTGCTTGGCGTACGATGTCCAAGTCTCAGCCCCATACAAGAGTATGCTCAGGATGCACGTTTGGTAAACGATCATCTTGGTTTTCCTAGTTAGATGTTTATTTTGCCATACTCTTGTACTCAACTTCCCAAACATCGTCGCGGCTTTTCCGATTCGAACGTCGATTTCCGCATCCGGTGAGAGATTACTAGTCACCGTCGACCCGAGGTAACAAAACTTTTCGACTGACTCCAGCGGGGCGCCATCCAACACGATCGTCGGTATTTCCGCACACCCTTGAGCCAATACAACAGTTTTCCGGGGATTGATGGACATAGAGAACAGATCACAGGCCCGAGAAAATTTGTCCATAATAGTTTGAAGCTCAAACTGTGATGTGGCGATGAAGGCTGCGTCGTCAGCAAAGAGCAAGTTGTCAACGAATAAATTGTCTCGTTTTCGCTTAGACTTTAGAAGGGAAACGTTGTAAAGTTTCCCATCGGCCCTTGTATGCAGATGGATACCCTGTTGGTCGTCACCGAAAGCAGTTTTTAGCAGCAACGAGAAGAATATACCAAACAGGGTAGGGGCCAGTACGCAGCCTTGCCGAACGCCTCGACGCATAGGGAACGGGTCAGACACGGTACCGTCGAACACCACTGCACCTTGCATACCTTCGTGAAAGGACTTCACAAGATTCACGAGATTTGGTGGGCATCCGATGTGTTCCAATACAGAATAAAGCCCTTCTCGGCTAACTGTGTCGAAGGCCTTATTTAGGTCAACGAATGCGACAACCAAAGGTGTTTTCTGTTCTCTACATTTTTCTTGGATTTGCCGAAGTGTAAAGATCATATCCGTTGTGGAACGCTGGGCACGGAATCCACACTGACTTTCGGGATATACGCGATCGGCAAGTTGCTGTAGTCTTGATAGTACTACCCGACCGAATAACTTGCCCACGATACTAAGGAGGGAAATGCCTCGGTAATTGTTGCAATCACCGCGGTCTCCCCTCCCTTTGTAAAGTGTGACGATATTAGCATCGCGCATATCCTGTGGGAATTTTCCCTCCTCCCAGCATTTCCGCAACAGACTATGCAGAATCGGACCCACACACTCGAGCCTTATGATGTCGGCTTGAGTACCGTCATTGCCTGGACTCTTTCCACGTTTCAGCTGCTTTATAGCCTTATGAAATTCCTCTACAGAGGGTGGTACATCTAGTTCGAACCAAGTTGCTAGCTTTGGCGTATGTACTAAGGCCATTGAGTCAATAGCAATTGGATTCGAATAGAGTTCGGTGTAATGTTCCACCCATCGCTTGAGTTGACGGCAGCTATCAGTTATGATAGTGCCATCCACTTCTTTGAGAGGGGCTGTCTTTTTAGGCACAGGACCTAGAACCTGCTTGATGCCCGAATAAACACCGCTGAAGTTACCGGCGTCGACGCACTTTTGGATATTTGTGCACACATTCGTCCAGTACACGTTTGCGAAGTGTCGTGCATTGCGCTGCAACGTCGACGTGGCGTTTTTAAGGTTTTCCCGAGTTTCCGGTGTAGGTCTCATGCGGTGTTTTAGTGCAGCTTCGCGCTTGTAGTCGACCAAAGGTTTTAAATGCTCTGCATTTTCAGCAAACCAATCCTGGGTTTTTATTTCCCGATAGCCGAAAACTGAGCCCGCAGTGTCCGTCAGCAACGATCTGACACTCCTCCACGTGTCATCTGCTTGTGCATTCTCACTCCAGGTTGACTGCGCGCTTCTTACCAACTCCTCAAATTTACTGACCAGTTCGTCATTTCTGGTATTAAAAACATTAAGTTTCTTCTTACCAGAAGGTCTGGACGAATGGATTTTCTTGTGAGTGAAGGCAACACGCGCCACTACCAAGGAGTGATCGGTGTCACATTCTGCACTGTGAAAAGTTCTGGTGTGGAGTGTCTCGCGGAGGTGTCTCCTTCTGGAGAGGATCATGTCCAGCTGATGCCAATGACCCGAGCGAGGGTGTTTCCATGAAGCTTGGCGAGATAGTTTGCCCTTAAAGTATGTATTGGTGACGCACAGTAGGTTCCTAGAACAAAACTCTAGCAAGCGCTGACCATTTTCGTTTTGTTTACCAATACCGTGTTCACCAATACAATCAAGCCACGGAACACGGTCTTGACCGACTCTAGCATTAAAATCGCCTAATACGTACAAGCGATCGGAAGATTTTACCCTACGCACAGTTTCATGGAGCTGCTCGTAAAATCGGTCCTTGGCCTCATCCGCTGATGTTAGTGTTGGAGCGTACGCGGAGATAAGTGTAATGTAGCCGCTGTTTGTGTTAACTCGCAACATCATGATACGCTCAGAGACCCCAAGAGGCTTTTCGATTGCTTTAAGCAGATCGCTGCGAACGGCGAAGCCAACACCGTGCTCACGAACAGCATCAGTCCCCTTACCCCTCCAAAAGAAGGTGTATTGTGCCTCACGCAGTGAACCTTCATCAGGTAGCCTGGTTTCTTGCAGGGCTGCTATTGATATATTTAGCCTATGTAATTCCATGCTGATTACAGCAGTCTTACGCAGGTCGCATGCGTTGCTGTTACTAGAGCCTCCCACGGTGTCCGGAAGGCCTGTCCTCATGGTCCTCAATGCACATTACGAGGACAAATAATCAGTGATTTTACGGCAATGAATTATTATTCGTTTATCTAAAGAATATATTATGTATGTAGTTTCGAGGGCGGTTCCGAAAATTTCTAGCTACGACTTCACTTGATTAATATAGTAGTAGTAAGTTACGTCAGAATTATTATTATGATCTTGTATATCTGATTAAATTGCCATATTTAGATTTTATCAGAAAATAATACAGGTTGTTTATTTAGGCACCTGCAATAATTCACGGGGTGAATATATAGGTCATACTGAGCAACTTTTACTATGGACCCACGCCATTTTTGAAAATGGTAAAAAAAATTAAAAAAAGTCTACCTACTCGTATCCACAATCCATAATAATACATAATATAAATGCGAAAGTTACTGTGTCTGTCTGTCTTTGTGTCTATTAGCACTTTACGCTTAAACCGTTGGACTAGACCCTTAGGCCGGTTGTAGAAGTCCGGTGGTTTCGCCGGACAATTGTCCGGGTTCGGCGACGATGTCTGGTTTTCTTGGGTGTAGCTGTCGGTAGCCATGTACAAAACCGGATGTAGTCGCGTAACACGGTCCGGTTTCCGGGGAAAACACCGGACATCTACAACCGGCCTTAGAGCAACACCGGCTTCCGACATGTCGGATGGGAGCGATATCTTACCGCGCAAATCGTTATGCTATTTTTTGCGGGAAACGTGCACACAGTCGCACTTTTCACTCACTACATACAAAATCCAATCTATAATGACGACACAAATACATTTGACGACCGGTCTGGCTTAGTGGGTAGTGACCCTGCCTATGAAGCCGATGGTCCTGGGTCAAATCCTGGTAAGGGCATTTATACGTGTGATGAGCACGGATATTTGTTCCTGAGTCATGGGTGTTTTCTATGTATTTAAGTATTTATAAATATTATATATATCATTGTCTAAGTACCCTCAACACAAGCCTTATTGAGCATACTGTGGGACTTAGTCAAATTGTGTAATAATGTCCTATAATATTTATTTATTATTTTATACATAGCAAACCGGGCGTGGGCCAAAGGTCGAAACGATGCCGCCATACCTATGGCCTTTGATCTATTAGATGGCGCCACTTTTTGATATTTATCAAATTTAACACATATCAGTGAAAGAATAAGAATCAAAGTCAAATGGCGTTCTAAAAGTTTTAATCATGTGTCGTAAGATTCCAGTAAATTTACTGTGGCTACAAAGTTTTCTTTGACGTGGATTGTCATCACTACTCTCTCTCAAATTCTGTGACTCTCTGTGAATAATAATGAATTATATAATCTGCCCAAAAAGGTGTTCAATCTAGATTAGATACCAAGTTATCTAGGCCCCAGCAGGTACGACAGTTGTTTGTGTAGCACATCGCACCGCGTGGCAAGCGCGACAGACATCTGACGTATTATGCCAAGGGCACCCTAGTAAACAATGTACAATACAATAAAATTGTACAGACGAGTTCATAAATATGTATACATTTCTTCACCTTAATCCATTGCAATAAGGTGAAAACATGTATACATATTTATGAACTCAACTGAAGTGTATTTGGAGTATCTTAAGAATTATATATGTAGAATGACGCTTAGGGAAGATCGTTGAAGTGTGCAAAAGGGAAGGCATGACGTAATGAGGGCGAAAGAGACAACCAGCAAATTCAAAAAAGAGACTGGAATTTACGAAAGGCTGCATTCAGGATATACAGTGCGTTAGAATTAGAACAAGCTAAGTTGGTAGCGATTTTGATAGCCCAGACTGTGCAAGTGTTATTTAAACGTCGTTATAATTTCATAGAAATTTGACGTTTAAAATAACACTCGCACAATCAGTATTAGATATGGAGGTACGACATTTTTTTTTTCTTTTTTTAGGTTTTTTTTTTCAGTTATTTAAAGACTGCTTTATTTGCATAGGTAGGCTTTAAGCTTAATAATAATTTAAAAGTGGAAAAATGTACTGTCTTGCGTGAGACTTGAACTCACGACCACTGGAATCACTAGATCGCTAGCCCAGTACTCTGCCAAAACAAATATTTCACCCATATGGGCCTTTCAGGGAGGCACCATAATGGTCGTGAGTTCAAGTCTCGCCAAAGACAGTAATTTTTTCCACTTTTTAACTTATTTGTAAGCTTAATAGCATCGTTCGCAGACGGTTCTGCTTGATTTGGTTTGAACAAGCCAGTGCCGAATGCCGAATTGTTTAAAAGATATTTAAAAAAAAATCGGTAAAAAATGTTTTTTTTTTTTATTCACTATTTCGGCTATAACTTTTTTCGTTTTTGACTTTTTTTGCACCTTACATCTCTCGTTAATAAGCGTCTTTTGATATTTTTTGGATATCATATCTTCTCAACTCTCTGAGATATAAGGGGATCGAACTTTTTCGTGAAATCGTAGCCTACACTGGAGCGAAAGAACAGTCCATTTCGATGCTAGTGCGGAAAGTATGTCATTACTTCACGAGTACCGAGATATCTTGCCACGAGCCGTAGGCGAGTGGGAAGATTCGGGACGAAAGAAGAATGACATTTCCGCACGTGTATAATAAAACAGTTGCGAAAAAATAAGAAAAACAACAAGTATTTTTTTATGCATATTCTATAAGACAAACAATTGTAAATAAAACATTGTACTACTATTACCAAAGTATCGTTATTTTAAATTATTTGCGTATATTTAAATTGTATAAAAACAATATCCAATGTTACCTTAGGAAACTTAAAACATGATTGCAGTAAGAAAAAACGCCTCTTCTTTGACAGGTGTTTCGGCAGCTATTCCGTTCCATTCAGACAACTTATTAACAACTGTTTTTCAATATTAAAAAATAAACGTGTTTAAATTATGAAGAGGTAAGGTAATAAAATATATAAAAAATATATATGTTTATTATTCATATATTAACAGTAGGTTTTTATGTTGATTGACACTTTTAAAGGAAACTAAAATTAACAGTCATCAATAAGTAGTCATGAATTGGAACAAGTATAAATTAAAAAAAATGGAAAAGTGAAAAGCACTAGTTCGCGAAATCCAACTTTCCGCACGCTAAAGTAGCACTTCTTGAGCAACTGTATTAAAAAGATCCAATGTCAAAATGAACAACATGCATGAATTGAAGCCACAAAGACACGGCCATTATACATTTTCCTGTTTTGAACTGCTAATATTAAAATAGTTAATGGTTAACTTATTATTTTTACATATGACGTGCATTATTTGTACATAAAATATATATATGTACATATATTAACGCCCTCCGTAGCCCGTTGGTAGTAACCCTGCATACGAAGCTGGAGATCCCGAGTTCGAATCCCGATCAGAGCATTTATTTGTGAGGCTGTATGTTCGTGAGAACTCAAAAACTACTGAACGGATTTTCATGCGGTTTTCACCTATCAATAGTGATTCTTGAGGAAGGTTTAGGTGTATAATTTGTTAAGGTTCTACCCGTGCCAAGCCGGGGCATGTCGCTCGTAAGTATATACGTAATTATATATATATCTAATCTATCTACTATATATTTCGTCGCTTCGTCTAGTACCTATACCTACCCACAAAACAAGCCTCATTGACCTTATTGTGGGAAAACAAGTTGGTCGATTTGTGTAAGATTGTCTATAGATATTCAAGAAATTCTCTATTTTGAGTAGTCATTATTGTATATAAAACATTGACATATATCTAAGGACGAGCCTTACGGGCACTAAGAATGGTGCTAGTTCAGCGGTGTCACTCACGAATTCGAGCCAATCGTGCAGTCTAACGCAACTAGTTGCGACCAATCGCGCGCGTGATGCGAACTCATCGACAAATCCCGTTGTGGCGTTAGGCTGCACGATTGACTCGAATTCATGTGCGTGACACCGCTGTACTGGCCCTATTCTTATAGCCCGTAAGGCCCGTCCATAGATATATATCAATAATATAAAATGATTATTCATTATATAATATACTTTGTTTGTACACCTGCAAAGGGCGAGTTTTGGTGAGACCAATGTATTGAAAAATAACTAGTCCATACCTTCGATGTGACAAAATTCTCACAAACAATGAAAAATATGATTATACAGCTGTGTACAATATACCATAATAGCAGACGATAAGAAAATGAAAATGATGGGATTGCCATAACTTTAGAATTTAGATCAACCATATTGAAAGTAAATAAATAATCTGAATCATGACAACTGGCCTTTTTACTTCCTATGCCCGATTTTTATAATTTTATAACCTCAAAAGTAGTGGTAACTTTTTTTCTCCAAAGTTTAATCTGAGTTACTATGCACTGAATTATAGTGTCGTTTAAATATAGTTCTACAGCAATATTAGATATCATAGGAACCCTAGCGTTTCGGAAAAAAAAGTTAATTACCACTTTTGAGGTTAGAAAAATTCTAATCTAAAAAAACAGTGTATAGCGGCAGTTCTTAATTCTGGAAAACCCAATTTATGATTGTGGAAAATTATTTCAATTTAGTATCTTGCCCATTATTTTCAATTGAAGCTCTACATAAACCCCTCTCATCCATTAACCCCATTATTCATAAAACTTACGGACCTGATTTAGTTAAATTATGTTTTATCCCTTTCTAGCAAATACACAAGTCAAAATGACAGATAAGGACAAACGATTCATAGCTAATTCAGGCCAGTAACGCGTTTATGAAAAAGGCCATAAAAATTTAACTTTTCCATAAGATGCTTCTTGCCTCGCATAGCTTAAGAGGCTGTCAATACCTAAAGCGCGAACACTGTCTATTTGTATCGGAGTAAATGAGATAGCACTGTCGCATGTTACTGGGCCTGGGCAAGGGAATAATAAGAAAGATATTTAAATTAAAAAAAGTGGATTATTAGTGTAATATTTTACTCAATAGTGGTTTAGATATAAATGTTTTGAAATTGTGATTTTTAATTGCAGACCCATAAGTCAAAACAATAAAGACATAAAACCGTTTAATTGTGATTTTAAGACCAATCTTTGCAATTATTTTCTATCGAGCCGTTTTCGTTCAATCATGTATCGAGTACAACCAAGGTCTTTGAAATATAATTAATATGAACATTATATTTTTCTTACTTGACTAAAACAAATAGTCTTTCTTAAAAAACTGTTTAAGTAACATCAATTTCAAGGACATTGGGTGTTGACAGCCTCTTAACTGTGGAATGACCTGTCGCCTGCGGTATTTCTGGACCAATAAGACCTTCAAAACTTCATGAAAAAAATGTACTCTCATCCTTAAGGCCGACAAGATAATCTTCCTCACATAGTGTACATAATTCAGAAATTTTGTTGTTGATATTTTTTATTTAACACCACATTGAAAAATGTTTACAGGCAATGCTACAAAACATTACAAGCCTTAAAATGAAACTTAATTAGGCACAAATTTATGTTGACATGTAGGTATAAAAAACTTTCAAAATTATGATGCTAAAAAGGAGCGAACCTCAGCATGTGTTGCAGCAGGCTTACCTCCTACAACGCTGGTTTTCAGGCCGACCCTTCGTACAATACGAATTTGCTTGCTGCTTGTCGGAAACTGTATGGCTATTTGTCCAACTAAGTACTTGGTTTGTTTGCTTTCTTGAGGCTCTAATGATACTGCCACCCACAATAAATCATGACTGTCAATAACATATTTTTAGAAATTATTTACTCAAGTACTTCTTGTATAAATTAACTAAAATATAAATATTACTGTATATCTCACCAACATGAGAGAACCGTTGAGCTAAATAATGGTACAAATATCTAAGGTATCTAAAAAAAATTTTATTTATTTGCATGGAGGGCTGGCCAACGTGGACCTGCCCCATAAAAAAAATTTACCACGCCAAAAATAGTTTTGCCTACTTTTCCCTAAACAGAACACGATACCGAATATGCTCTTAAACGTGTATCCACTATTTATGTTACACCTTGTATATGACATCCCCAAAAATATATGTGATAAACAACAAATGCTCTTACCGGGATTCAAACCCGGGACCTCATGCTTTGTAGGCAGAGTCACTACCAACTAGGCTAGAAGGCTGTTGTCGTAGCGCAAATGTTTGGCATCTTGACTAGGCCCCCAGTACTGAACTAACACATTAAAATTACATTCAGGAAATAAATAAGGATAAATAACAGAAATATTACCGCATGGTAAAAAACAACAGCACTAGTTTACATAATAATAATAAAATTTACTGTTCACTTTTTCTACAATAGTCCCAATGTCTGCTGCGACCGGTTCATGGGTATCTATTGTTGCACCTGTGAACGGGTTCCAGCAGGCGTTCTACATGACATTAAATCTCTCCAAGGGGGCTCTACGTGTTGGATCTATATCCCCACGCAAGCCTATCAAAAGACCGGGATTTATAAGCCCGTGAAATCCAAGGAGATACAAATAAAATTATAATTTAAAGTGTTCAACTAATAATACACAAACAATGGACAAAATCTGAATCAATCTCATAAAACTGTCTCCAAATGTATGTGTTTTGGATTGCATATAACCCTATTAGTTCAGAACCAAGGGTAATTACTCCCCTGGGGGTTAATTAACTATTCTATCATTGTAATTTAGAGTTCAGTTCATACTTAAATTATTACATTAATTGTTTAAAATAATTTTGAATCTGTTTTTTTACACTATGTCAGTGGCAAACAAGCATACGGCCCGCCTGATCGTAAGCAGTCTCCGTAGCCTACAACTCCAGAGGAGTTACATGCATATTGCCAACCCTAACACTCCACACCCTCGTTGATCTCTGGCAATCTTACTCACCGGCAGGAACACAACACTATGTGTAGGGTCTAGTGTTATTTGGCTGCGGTTTTCTGTAAGGTGGAGCAGGGATCGGAACCGGTTTTTTGGAAAAATCTTGAAATAAACATATATTTCGGTTTATTTTATACTCCAAATATAGGACTCGGTTGTGTTTTTAGATAACGACTTCGTATTATGCGATTGCCCAATTAGAAATGAAATAATTAACAAAGAACGAAAAAATACCGTTTTCGTTCCCATACAAAAAATACCGGTTTTCGATCCCTGGGTGGAGGAACTTCCCCAGTTGGGCTCTGCTCTAGATCTGGAATGACATCTGCTGTGCTTTGCCCTACCACACAAAGCGAGATGACATTCACAGTGCCCATACCTCTCTTTTGGACGTAGTTTAAGGACATACCCAGGTCCAGCTGGGTAAAATCAGACTGCTTGATAGGTCACAAAAGTAACAACTTAGGAACCACTATAACCATTTCTTAAAAATCATTCATTAAAAAAAAAAACATTCATTTTTTGAATGGCTCTGTGAGCTGTAGAGGCTCTATGGCTCGCGAGGATAGATTTTAAACTGAAAAAATATGAATCCGCCATTTTGAAAAAATCATCAAACCTGCTCATAAAATTTCATGAGTATTGGTTAAGAATTCCGACCTGTTTAGAACATAGACACTTACACCAAAATATGGGACAATCTTATACTAACGGTTCTGTGAGCTACAGACCTCGCGAGCAAAGCAAAACGGAATAAATGTATGGCTCCGCCATTTCGAAACAAATCCAAAAACTGAATTGACAAAAAAGTCTGTTTGATTAATTGATTATTGAACCTGCTTACAAAATTTTACGAAAATCGGTTGACAGTCGCGATCTGTAGAGGACATCCAGAAATATGAAAGCATTTTTGCCCAAGCTGAAACGAAGACCTTAATGCTTGGTCAGCAAATCAACCTACATATTTGTATGATTTGATGTACATATATATTTTTAAATCAAATTTTCATAAAGAAAAGTACTTACTGTATGTAATTACATGATTTCTACAGTAATTTAAATTGTATTTTTTTATGCATGTTAATTGGGAGAATCAACTTTTTAGAGTCACTCGTTGCCATGGTTACGATTAGTTGTCCAGGGGACGAAAGTTAATTGAAATACTGATTTTATGGTACTTAAATGTATTAAACTTGCGTTTTTGTGGTCGTTATAACCAATGTCCATAATGGGCCCCCTACTAAGCATGTTAATAGAACGGCATACAACGTCTCTTCAAACAAACTGTGCCACTGTTGTCCAAGGGACAGGGTAACAAAACAAATTGTCTTTGTCTTAAGCACCCAAAAGAAAGGGATGAGTATAATTTTCCTAGTTCTTACTGACTGACAATTATGTTTGCCAGGCTATAAACACACTTATACAATTAAGGAAATTTGTCAATTGAATATAATATTGTTTCCGCGTGGCATTTTCCGTAATGTAATTATAATAAATATTTTTGTACTTAATTGCACATATCTGTCTAAAATAATCAATTATAATAATATTATGAAATAAATCTAAGACAAATGAAATTCACTCTACTCAGAATTAGCATATCTAAACAAGGCATACATTTTTTTTTAAACTTAGCATAACAAATGAGGTTATTCAACCTACTTACTTAATTTTCCTCTAAGTTGGTACAGAACAAGAATATACACTTGTTTTCAAATCAATATTTTATGGTTGAAAAACAGTAAATTATACAAAAAACACGGGCGAAGCCACTTGCACGTTGGTAATGTATGCGACAAGAATGTATTTACATGAAAAAAAATGGAATTTACACTCTTTCTATCGTGTTTTCTTAATCTAGATATGTGAAAGAGATTACACGAAAACAATGTTTTAAAGGGCAAAAACTGATTGTAAGGCCACAATCCCATCATTTATAACATAAACGCATAACGGACACTGTTACATTTAGCACCGAAACTGGTAAACAACGATAATTCATAAAATAAATACATTCCAAAAGTTAGGTTAGAATGACTTAGCAGTGTGCAAATTTGGTGGACATTTCCATGTTTATACATTTAAAATGACGGGGAATATTGAACAGGCACTGTATTTACCTTTAGATCTTGATTTTGTGCATGGCAGCAGGTACCGCCTTTACTTTTGTACGGGCACTCGGTGACAGTCGGAGGGTGACATGACAGTACAGTGACAACGGGCAACGTGATAAACCGCAATGCGGCGGGTGGCGGGGAAATTATGATTACCCCAAAAATGGGGTAAACTTTTTTTTAATGACGCATTTTATGTAGCATTTTTACGTTATGACATTTTTTAAATAATTCCTCTAACTGTATACAAACATTACCAGTATTTTACCCTAAAAATGTGCCGTAACAACGAAGTGAACTTAGAATGAGACAAAAGAGGTATGACAGTAGCAGGGCCACGCTATTTATTTATTTACACACAAGCTACGCATTTGGTCTACATTTATCACGGCGCCACCACACCGTCTCTACCAAAGTCTTATTTGTCTGTTTTATACCTGTTGTGTACTGTTTAGTTTTAAGTTTTTTTATTGTATACCATGTAAGCGTGTTGGTGAAATATTGTTAGCTTATATGTGGGATATAAAATGATGATGATGATACATTTCTTCTAGTACCTATAATGTACTCAGTAAAATGTGTAAATTATAAAGTCTCGTTTTATAGCCGGTCAAACAATTTCGTTAGTAGAAAAAGGCGCTAAATTTGAAATTTTCTAAGGGACGATTACCCTTCGTGGATACATTTTTAAATTTCCCGCTTTTTTCTACTGACGGAAATACAAGCTATTACCACGGATTATATAATAGTTCTTACGAACAGATACTTATCTCTCAAAGAAAACGCAAATACCTACCGTTTTAATACCTACACAAAAATACAATGGAGTGACCTTTAACTAGGGTTGCTAACGCTTAGAAATAATTTTACAAATAAGTACCTACTTAACTATAGATTCTATAGAAGATATCTTCATATTATAAGGGGTCTAACCATAATATTAAAAGAACGGTAGGTGTGATCAAAATACATTTATTTGGCACAATGAATATAACCTCTTCCAATCTAACTAACCACACGACAGTAGTACGCTTGTCGCTCAGACAAGCAATTATATTGTATCGAGTTCTAACAAAACAAAACGTACTGACCTGCTAATAATACAATCAACGTAACCACTTGTAATTTGCATCGACTGTCATCGTTCGACTGTCATCGTTCGAATGTCACCTCCCGAATGCTCGTTCAATATTTAAGATGGAGGGATCGATCACGTGACTCTTCACGTGATCGATCGTTACAAATACTTTTAATACTATAGTTAGCTTATTTAATCTAGAAAAATGTATTATAATGACAAAATATCTATATAAACTAAACAGTATCCTTACAGCTCGGCCATCCTGCTAGAGCAAGTCCCTTTGCTCACCTACATTTACCATTAGGTTACATTTTAGATTTACTCATTTCATATCAGTATATTACAAAATAAAGTATTTTAACTAAGCAATACGAATTTCAAAATTCTAAAAGTAAATCTGCAAGTAGACCTCAAGGACTCTTTTACAAGTCAATACAACATTTATAGTAACATCATGTAGTGACATGAAAAAATATAACAACATTTACAAATACAACGGCCAATACCTAGGTAAACATTACCTACATTATAATTATCTTAAAATAAATAATGACTACAGTAAAACAGAGACATATTGTCTCTATGGTAAATAATACATTAAAACTGGAGATGTAAAAGGTCCCCAATGTCAGAGTACTAATACTAATAAGATTTGGAGGTGTACTGTCTCTCCAAGTGTCAACATGAAATCTATACTAAATAAATGAATCACGCCTAGACTGTTAAGCTAGCAGTTTCATAAAGTATACAGCTCACATAATTAATTTGAGTTATAATTTAATTTATTAACGTCTACAAAGCCTAATCGAAAGCATTTATTTTATAACAATAGTGCAATATTCACAAAAAACATCAATTAATCTAAATTACCTATATCCTAGACTATTAGCCATGCTAACTAGCCATGATGATTACTCAGACCTCAGACCCATTCCATTTGGACTTTCAGTGTCGTCGTCCCAATATCATCGTATGTTTTTATTTATTTTTTATTTTACTTTTACTAACTTAACACCCAAGACAAATAAAGATAATAATAAAATAATAATTAATTAAGTTTATCATAGTAATAGTGCTGAAGTGAATCTCCATATCGAGCTTTCTTGGACAGCATAGTTATTAAAACTTCCGTGTAATCATCACGACTTGGAAATAATTCTACAAGCTTCCTTTTCCACTCTGACCACGTGTATAGGTTAGTGCTGAGACCCTGGTACCAACATTTAGCAAGACCTGTAAGTTTCAGAAGCGTGAAATGTATAATCTCTTTCTCTGCCCACCCGTAAGTCTCAGCACACTCCTCTACTTTTGTAAGCCATGTAGGAATGGTTTGATCTTTCGATATTGGATCGAACTCGAGAATTTTCATCTCTTCAACATCTTTACGATGATTAGAAATTTACTTATAGTATTTTCACCAGATTCATTCAGGTAGTCTACTTACTATCCACGACACGATCGACGCATGGAGAGTGAGAGTACAACCTTTTATGTTTAGAGGTTACACGATAGTCGTCATCAGAACTACTACTATAAACATAGTGCCTCTTTCTCTCCATGCGTCCATACCGTATTGGACTTACATGATGTCGCGGATGCTTATAATTATGCTAGTTGTCTTCATAAGAGGAACTCCACTACCATCCGCAATTTCTTGCGCGCCCGTGCGTCTATGGCGACATGCTTCAACTGCACGGAACATGTCTGGACCCACATTTGGTGTTCGTGAACGTGGCGCTCTCTCACACCGTAACTCGCAATCATACTCTTCATCATGCAGCAAGTGTTTGCGGCTTTGCCTACCTTTCAGGCTCCCTTCCGCTCCCTCACTTGGCATGGCAGATGATTTAGGCGTTGGACGTTCCCGAATCTCACATTCGTTAACGTCCACTTCCGCGACATTATGATCGGAGCTGCGCTTCTCTCTGCGCCCATTATTGCTGACCTTATCGTCATTTGCGTCCATCACTGAAACTTAGATTTGTTCGGATAATATCATTGTTCATTCAAATTTTTAATCGTCCTTACAAAAACATTACGATGCGGCATTTTGCAACATATGCTTAAAATATGATTAGGTAGAAAACACGGTGTTCTTTTAAAAGAGCTCTATCAGCCGACAGGATACCTTGATTTCAGTTAAGTTTTATTATTAATTTCCAATACCATTAAAACTATAATATTAGCATTTCCAACAAGCTGTAACAGCCCGAAATATCACCCCTGCCAATTTATTAAATTTCATCAAGTCCTGAGAGTTTTCAGGAAGCGACATGTCAGGTCCTTTCTGATAAAACTCTACACTATATAAAAATATATTAATTTTAAATCAAGTTTTAGTCGTTTTCAGTAGCCTGAAATATCGTTTCAAGCCATTTCTAATGATACCTTACGCAATGTCAAAACATTGGAATTTATCACGAGTTTCAGTCGCCATCAGCAGCCTTAAATATCGTTTCAGGCCGTTATGAATGAATCTCTACACAATATATGAGATTTGAAATTTTAACAAGTTTCAGTTATTTTCAGCAGCATGAAATATCTACACTATATCAAAACTCTAAATTTGCATCAATTATTAGTGTTTTTCGCAGCCTGAAATAACGTCTCAGGCCGCGTCAAAACGGTTTCATTATTTTTCTTATAAAAATCATCTTAATTCCCCTCGTCATGTTACATTAAAATTATCCTAACATCACAAGGTATTTATGTATATGAATCTATTATATAGATTTATTATTTGTCATATCGTTATTGATTTATTTATCATATCGTTTATTTTCTTTATACCAATAATTTGATCACTATTTGAATAAACAACTATTCAATTTGTTCATATAAATGTAAGACGAGCAAACTCAAGCTCACCTAGGGAATTCGAACAATAAAAAAAACTAATAAAAAGAATAGGCAAGTTTGCATCATTGCCACACCATCACGCATCTAGCTTTAAGCATAACGTAAAAATATATATTTTCAATAAAAGTACAATAAAAAAACCATTTTATTGCGAACATCGAACTAGAATAACTATAAAAGACTGACTTGGGCTCAAAAATGACCCCTCGGTTACTGTGCCGAAAACGAATCGACTGTGCGGGTAGTTCGAAAAACTCGCGCGATTTTCTAATGTAAATGTTGATGTCAACTTTAGCCAGTCTTCTCCGACAACACCGTCCTTGAAACGTCGGAGGTAAATTTAAAACTTAAGCGATTAAGTCCCATTTGTATAAGTTAAAGATGTGTAAAAATCGTGAAGGTTTAAATCAGTGAATTGACTGTACTAGGCGGAATTAGACAGCTTTAGTACGACAGCAGCCTTCTGTGGCATAACATGTCAGCCCATACAAAATTATTAATTCAGAAACCTATATCAAATGCCTTATTGTGCGTTTATTGGTACCAACAATTCAATACAACACAAGAAGAAGAATGGGATTAATTGGTTTGTGTAAGTTTAATTCCTAAACATGATAAATAATTATTTAAATTAACAGACTGTTGTAGACTAATACGCTAAACCAAATGTCGTAGCTATATGTATTAGTTTCATAATAACTCATGCCCTTTTGGGCATACTTTGATACGGGGTGACAGAATGAGATGGCGTTATGCAACATTTTACTTTAAAGGAACTCCAATTACTTGTTCTTATGTAAAATATCAAGTACGGTGCAAATTTCTTGCCGATAAACTTCCTGTTTTATTTATTCAAGTTTCACAAAGGACCGGAACCAAGGATCGTTACCGGTATTCTGACTACCGGTTTTAAATTAGGTATAACCGGTTATAGTTGTATTTCGCAATTTTTATCACTAAAGCTTTGATTACAGGTATAATCAATAACGGTACTCATGTCTATTAGTGATTTTGCCATTAGACAACAATATCTGTATTTGACATTTTACCCTTAAAAACCATTACCGGTTATACATGTCAATGTCAATACACTCCTTTATTTGTGACTTCGAAGATGTTGCGCTTTGCGTATTGCTAAATTGTCAGAATATTTCAGACTTAGTACTTTGGCAAGGCTTTTCCTTTGCGAATAAAAATGAAGGACATCGTTACTTAAATAATTTACTTTCAGAAGCAAATTATATTAATCTAGGTACTACTACTACACTTCAGCCAGCTATGCAAAATATTATCACGTGAAGTTACAGTATTAGACCTATTTGTTGTGATTTAGTAGTAGTGTCTGATTGACATCTTACCTTTCAAGTACAATGAATGGCGGTATTGAATAAAGGTATTTAATATTGTAAATAGTCTATATATAACGGTAAAAACAAAAGCAAAATCAAAACAATACCTCTAATAGGAATATAGCTATTCTTTTTATAGCGGTATTAGTTTGAGAATTTATTTACAGGTATTAAATAAAACCGGTTACACAATCCCTGACCGGAACAGAAAATTCTTTGGACAAAAATGCTGTTACTTTAAACAGGCAGGCACCAGGTTGATTCACTTGGTTCCCCTAGCCAAACACGCGAATTTGTAGCGTACATTTCAAAGAAATTTATTACTATCAGACAGAAAATGGATAAGTGGGACTTGAAGATAAGGTTGTTCTTACGCTTACTTATATTTTTGGTTATTTCATATGTACTATATTTAAAACAAAACAGTATTATATTCAGTTAAGAATAATATTTCAGATGGCACGTACTGAAAATATCTCGGAGAGTTCAATTGAATCTAGTAACATCCCAACAAAAGGTCGTATGATAAATAGTTAAATACTTTATTAAATTTCAAAATATTAAAATAAAACGTCGTCTCACTTATAATATTTTAACTTCAGGTTTCTTTCCATATTGCGTTGTTGTTTTGTATTATTTACATTTTATTGATACATAACTAAAAACGTATATTAAACTTGGGAAACATTCAACACTGGCATTTTATAAAATTTTGTATGTACTTTCATTGTTCCAAAATACATAATACATATTAACATTACGTTTCAAATTTTGTATGTACCGACATACACTTATAAAGTATAAACATGCCTAATCTTGACAATAAATACGCGTCAAACAATAATTTATATGAATTGGTTCCATCTTAGTATAATTATTGTAAGATTTGACAACGCCAAAATATTGTAACGCAACAACGGTTTGACGCATAGAATTTTATTATAGGCAATCAAAACTTTTATTGATCAATCACAACTTTTTGTTTAATAGCAGGAATTAGTTTATTGAATATAATTCGAAGCTGCAAGGATATATTCACGGTGAAGGGGTAGCTGTCCAGTGTCAGTATGGCTGGTATTTTCTATGGAGAGCGTTGTCTATATATATATTCCGTCGCTGATTGCGAACCAATCAAAACAAACACACATATTTTTTTGTATATAGTAATAATGTAGTCTATCTTAACTTTATATGTGTAGTATATGTATTATATTGTATTTTTACTACTTTTTTCTTTATTTTTATTTTTTTTGCACCACCCGTTAACTTCGCTTCGTTCGCCATCTCACTATCTGAAGGTTGTCTGGAAGAGATCGCTGTTTAGCGATAAGTCCGCCTGTTGTTACCTACCAATGTGTATATGTTATCAATTTCTGTATCTGTTTTTTTATGTAGTGTGCAATAAAGAATTTTATTATTTTATTATTATTATTAACATTATTAAATCAGACCGTTATAATTGAAATTAATTGTATAATGAAGTAAAAATGAAATATTCTAATTAAAATGCAACCACACAACTAAGGTTGATTACCTTAGGTTTTATATTTTACTTATTGGATTTATTGGAAATTAATCCACGCTCCACGCCACCAATCCGGGCTCCACGGTGCCCTACATTTGGCGACAGATGGAGGTGGCGGTAAATTGTCAAAGAGAAACTTCCCTCGAAGTGGCAACTACCTTCAGTGATGAGGAAACCGATGCAAGTAGGAGGAGGAAATTGTAATTGTCTAGTGTAAAATATGTAACTGTTATTTTTGTCCTAACAACTCAGGACCTGTCCTGACCTTGTCCTGACAAGCATACGTTTTAATTTTAACGTATGCACTCGTTTAATATTTCTCACGTAAGCTAATTCAGTTTTATGATGTTATTACATTACAATATTTTATTATTTCGTTTACTATTTTTATTTATTTAATCATCTTATAAGCTAACATTATTTAAGTGTGAGCACTAACCTCACATAAAAAAATTATTAGTCAAAATAAGTGGTCAAACATAGACAAACAATATCATCAGTCGTTATGCGTCAGTAATTGTATTCATTGTGCCAGGGCCGATTAATTAACTTTTGCAGGCGGGATAAACGAGTGATTTGTTAAAATACTCGCCTATCCTCACTTCTGAGATATAAGGGGTCTAACCATAATATTAAAAGAACGGTAGGTGTGATCAAAATACATTTATTTGGCACAATGAATCTGAGTCAATATAAGGGGTCTAACCATAATATTAAAAGAACGGTAGGTGTGATCAAAATACATTTATTTGGCACAATGAATATAACCTCTTCCAATCTAACTAACCACACGACAGTAGTACGCTTGTCGCTCAGACAAGCAATTATATTGTATCGAGTTCTAACAAAACAAAACGTACTGACCTGCTAATAATACAATCAACGTAACCACTTGTAATTTGCATCGACTGTCATCGTTCGACTGTCATCGTTCGAATGTCACCTCCCGAATGCTCGTTCAATATTTAAGATGGAGGGATCGATCACGTGACTCTTCACGTGATCGATCGTTACAAATACTTTTAATACTATAGTTAGCTTATTTAATCTAGAAAAATGTATTATAATGACAAAATATCTATATAAACTAAACAGTATCCTTACAGCTCGGCCATCCTGCTAGAGCAAGTCCCTTTGCTCACCTACATTTACCATTAGGTTACATTTTAGATTTACTCATTTCATATCAGTATATTACAAAATAAAGTATTTTAACTAAGCAATACGAATTTCAAAATTCTAAAAGTAAATCTGCAAGTAGACCTCAAGGACTCTTTTACAAGTCAATACAACATTTATAGTAACATCATGTAGTGACATGAAAAAATATAACAACATTTACAAATACAACGGCCAATACCTAGGTAAACATTACCTACATTATAATTATCTTAAAATAAATAATGACTACAGTAAAACAGAGACATATTGTCTCTATGGTAAATAATACATTAAAACTGGAGATGTAAAAGGTCCCCAATGTCAGAGTACTAATACTAATAAGATTTGGAGGTGTACTGTCTCTCCAAGTGTCAACATGAAATCTATACTAAATAAATGAATCACGCCTAGACTGTTAAGCTAGCAGTTTCATAAAGTATACAGCTCACATAATTTAATTTGAGTTATAATTTAATTTATTAACGTCTACAAAGCCTAATCGAAAGCATTTATTTTATAACAATAGTGCAATATTCACAAAAAACATCAATTAATCTAAATTACCTATATCCTAGACTATTAGCCATGCTAACTAGCCATGATGATTACTCAGACCTCAGACCCATTCCATTTGGACTTTCAGTGTCGTCGTCCCAATATCATCGTATGTTTTTATTTATTTTTTATTTTACTTTTACTAACTTAACACCCAAGACAAATAAAGATAATAATAAAATAATAATTAATTAAGTTTATCATAGTAATAGTGCTGAAGTGAATCTCCATATCGAGCTTTCTTGGACAGCATAGTTATTAAAACTTCCGTGTAATCATCACGACTTGGAAATAATTCTACAAGCTTCCTTTTCCACTCTGACCACGTGTATAGGTTAGTGCTGAGACCCTGGTACCAACATTTAGCAAGACCTGTAAGTTTCAGAAGCGTGAAATGTATAATCTCTTTCTCTGCCCACCCGTAAGTCTCAGCACACTCCTCTACTTTTGTAAGCCATGTAGGAATGGTTTGATCTTTCGATATTGGATCGAACTCGAGAATTTTCATCTCTTCAACATCTTTACGATGATTAGAAATTTACTTATAGTATTTTCACCAGATTCATTCAGGTAGTCTACTTACTATCCACGACACGATCGACGCATGGAGAGTGAGAGTACAACCTTTTATGTTTAGAGGTTACACGATAGTCGTCATCAGAACTACTACTATAAACATAGTGCCTCTTTCTCTCCATGCGTCCATACCGTATTGGACTTACATGATGTCGCGGATGCTTATAATTATGCTAGTTGTCTTCATAAGAGGAACTCCACTACCATCCGCAATTCTTGCGCGCCCGTGCGTCTATGGCGACATGCTTCAACTGCACGGAACATGTCTGGACCCACATTTGGTGTTCGTGAACGTGGCGCTCTCTCACACCGTAACTCGCAATCATACTCTTCATCATGCAGCAAGTGTTTGCGGCTTTGCCTACCTTTCAGGCTCCCTTCCGCTCCCTCACTTGGCATGGCAGATGATTTAGGCGTTGGACGTTCCCGAATCTCACATTCGTTAACGTCCACTTCCGCGACAATTATGATCGGAGCTGCGCTTCTCTCTGCGCCCATTATTGCTGACCTTATCGTCATTTGCGTCCATCACTGAAACTTAGATTTGTTCGGATAATATCATTGTTCATTCAAATTTTTAATCGTCCTTACAAAAACATTACGATGCGGCATTTTGCAACATATGCTTAAAATATGATTAGGTAGAAAACACGGTGTTCTTTTAAAAGAGCTCTATCAGCCGACAGGATACCTTGATTTCAGTTAAGTTTTATTATTAATTTCCAATACCATTAAAACTATAATATTAGCATTTCCAACAAGCTGTAACAGCCCGAAATATCACCCCTGCCAATTTATTAAATTTCATCAAGTCCTGAGAGTTTTCAGGAAGCGACATGTCAGGTCCTTTCTGATAAAACTCTACACTATATAAAAATATATTAATTTTAAATCAAGTTTTAGTCGTTTTCAGTAGCCTGAAATATCGTTTCAAGCCATTTCTAATGATACCTTACGCAATGTCAAAACATTGGAATTTATCACGAGTTTCAGTCGCCATCAGCAGCCTTAAATATCGTTTCAGGCCGTTATGAATGAATCTCTACACAATATATGAGATTTGAAATTTTAACAAGTTTCAGTTATTTTCAGCAGCATGAAATATCTACACTATATCAAAACTCTAAATTTGCATCAATTATTAGTGTTTTTCGCAGCCTGAAATAACGTCTCAGGCCGCGTCAAACGGTTTCATTATTTTTCTTATAAAAATCATCTTAATTCCCCTCGTCATGTTACATTAAAATTATCCTAACATCACAAGGTATTTATGTATATGAATCTATATATAGATTTATTATTTGTCATATCGTTATTGATTTATTTATCATATCGTTTATTTTCTTTATACCAATAATTTGATCACTATTTGAATAAACAACTATTCAATTTGTTCATATAAATGTAAGACGAGCAAACTCAAGCTCACCTAGGGAATTCGAACAATAAAAAAACTAATAAAAGAATAGGCAAGTTTGCATCATTGCCACACCATCACGCATCTAGCTTTAAGCATAACGTAAAAATATATATTTTCAATAAAAGTACAATAAAAAAACCATTTTATTGCGAACATCGAACTAGAATAACTATAAAAGACTGACTTGGGCTCAAAAATGACCCCTCGGTTACTGTGCCGAAAACGAATCGACTGTGCGGGTAGTTCGAAAAACTCGCGCGATTTTCTAATGTAAATGTTGATGTCAACTTTAGCCAGTCTTCTCCGACAACACCGTCCTTGAAACGTCGGAGGTAAATTTAAAACTTAAGCGATTAAGTCCCATTTGTATAAGTTAAAGATGTGTAAAAATCGTGAAGGTTTAAATCAGTGAATTGACTGTACTAGGCGGAATTAGACAGCTTTAGTACGACAGCAGCCTTCTGTGCATAACATGTCAGCCCATACAAAATTATTAATTCAGAAACCTATATCAAATGCCTTATTGTGCGTTTATTGGTACCAACAATTCAATACAACACAAGAAGAAGAATGGGATTAATTGGTTTGTGTAAGTTTAATTCCTAAACATGATAAATAATTATTTAAATTAACAGACTGTTGTAGACTAATACGCTAAACCAAATGTCGTAGCTATATGTATTAGTTTCATAATAACTCATGCCCTTTTGGGCATACTTTGATACGGGGTGACAGAATGAGATGGCGTTATGCAACATTTTACTTTAAAGGAACTCCAATTACTTGTTCTTATGTAAAATATCAAGTACGGTGCAAATTTCTTGCCGATAAACTTCCTGTTTTATTTATTCAAGTTTCACAAAGGACCGGAACCAAGGATCGTTACCGGTATTCTGACTACCGGTTTTAAATTAGGTATAACCGGTTATAGTTGTATTTCGCAATTTTTATCACTAAAGCTTTGATTACAGGTATAATCAATAACGGTACTCATGTCTATTAGTGATTTTGCCATTAGACAACAATATCTGTATTTGACATTTTACCCTTAAAAACCATTACCGGTTATACATGTCAATGTCAATACACTCCTTTATTTGTGACTTCGAAGATGTTGCGCTTTGCGTATTGCTAAATTGTCAGAATATTTCAGACTTAGTACTTTGGCAAGGCTTTTCCTTTGCGAATAAAAATGAAGGACATCGTTACTTAAATAATTTACTTTCAGAAGCAAATTATATTAATCTAGGTACTACTACTACACTTCAGCCAGCTATGCAAAATATTATCACGTGAAGTTACAGTATTAGACCTATTTGTTGTGATTTAGTAGTAGTGTCTGATTGACATCTTACCTTTCAAGTACAATGAATGGCGGTATTGAATAAAGGTATTTAATATTGTAAATAGTCTATATATAACGGTAAAAACAAAAGCAAAATCAAAACAATACCTCTAATAGGAATATAGCTATTCTTTTTATAGCGGTATTAGTTTGAGAATTTATTTACAGGTATTAAATAAAACCGGTTACACAATCCCTGACCGGAACAGAAAATTCTTTGGACAAAAATGCTGTTACTTTAAACAGGCAGGCACCAGGTTGATTCACTTGGTTCCCTAGCCAAACACGCGAATTTGTAGCGTACATTTCAAAGAAATTTATTACTATCAGACAGAAAATGGATAAGTGGGACTTGAAGATAAGGTTGTTCTTACGCTTACTTATATTTTTGGTTATTTCATATGTACTATATTTAAAACAAAACAGTATTATATTCAGTTAAGAATAATATTTCAGATGGCACGTACTGAAAATATCTCGGAGAGTTCAATTGAATCTAGTAACATCCCAACAAAAGGTCGTATGATAAATAGTTAAATACTTTATTAAATTTCAAAATATTAAAATAAAACGTCGTCTCACTTATAATATTTTAACTTCAGGTTTCTTTCCATATTGCGTTGTTGTTTTGTATTATTTACATTTTATTGATACATAACTAAAAACGTATATTAAACTTGGGAAACATTCAACACTGGCATTTTATAAAATTTTGTATGTACTTTCATTGTTCCAAAATGCATAATACATATTAACATTACGTTTCAAATTTTGTATGTACCGACATACACTTATAAAGTATAAACATGCCTAATCTTGACAATAAATACGCGTCAAACAATAATTTATATGAATTGGTTCCATCTTAGTATAATTATTGTAAGATTTGACAACGCCAAAATATTGTAACGCAACAACGGTTTGACGCATAGAATTTTATTATAGGCAATCAAAACTTTTATTGATCAATCACAACTTTTTGTTTAATAGCAGGAATTAGTTTATTGAATATAATTCGAAGCTGCAAGGATATATTCACGGTGAAGGGGTAGCTGTCAGTGTCAGTATGGCTGGTATTTTCTATGGAGAGCGTTGTCTATATATATATTCCGTCGCTGATTGCGAACCAATCAAAACAAACACACATATTTTTTTGTATATAGTAATAATGTAGTCTATCTTAACTTTATATGTGTAGTATATGTATTATATTGTATTTTTACTACTTTTTTCTTTATTTTTATTTTTTTGCACCACCCGTTAACTTCGCTTCGTTCGCCATCTCACTATCTGAAGGTTGTCTGGAAGAGATCGCTGTTTAGCGATAAGTCCGCCTGTTGTTACCTACCAATGTGTATATGTTATCAATTTCTGTATCTGTTTTTTATGTAGTGTGCAATAAAGAATTTTATTATTTTATTATTATTATTAACATTATTAAATCAGACCGTTATAATTGAAATTAATTGTATAATGAAGTAAAAATGAAAATATTCTAATTAAAATGCAACCACACAACTAAGGTTGATTACCTTAGGTTTTATATTTTACTTATTGGATTTATTGGAAATTAATCCACGCTCCACGCCACCAATCCGGGCTCCACGGTGCCCTACATTTGGCGACAGATGGAGGTGGCGGTAAATTGTCAAAGAGAAACTGTTCCCTCGAAGTGGCAACTACCTTCAGTGATGAGGAAACCGATGCAAGTAGGAGGAGGAAATTGTAATTATCTAGTGTAAAATATGTAACTGTTATTTTTGTCCTAACAACTCAGGACCTGTCCTGACCTTGTCCTGACAAGCATACGTTTTAATTTTAACGTATGCACTCGTTTAATATTTCTCACGTAAGCTAATTCAGTTTTATGATGTTATTACATTACAATATTTTATTATTTCGTTTACTATTTTTATTTATTTAGTCGTCTTATAAGCTAACATTATTTAAGTGTGAGCACTAACCTCACATAAAAAAATTATTAGTCAAAATAAGTGGTCAAACATAGACAAACAATATCATCAGTCGTTATGCGTCAGTAATTGTATTCATTGTGCCAGGGCCGATTAATTAACTTTTGCAGGCGGGATAAACGAGTGATTTGTTAAAATACTCGCCTATCCTCACTTCTGAGATATAAGGGGTCTAACCATAATATTAAAAGAACGGTAGGTGTGATCAAAATACATTTATTTGGCACAATGAATATAACCTCTTCCAATCTAACTAACCACACGACAGTAGTACGCTTGTCGCTCAGACAAGCAATTATATTGTATCCAGTTCTAACAAAACAAAACGTACTGACCTGCTAATAATACAATCAACGTAACCACTTGTAATTTGCATCGACTGTCATCGTTCGACTGTCATCGTTCGAATGTCACCTCCCGAATGCTCGTTCAATATTTAAGATGGAGGGATCGATCACGTGACTCTTCACGTGATCGATCGTTACAAATACTTTTAATACTATAGTTAGCTTATTTAATCTAGAAAAATGTATTATAATGACAAAATATCTATATAAACTAAACAGTATCCTTACAATATCTACCTACTTAAGTAGGTACAAATAAAAGTTTTAATGGCCAAACTAGCATTAGAACTGGGCATTAGCTGTATGAAAGGGTAGCGTAAAATAACTATGAGCAAGATAAGTAAGTAGGTAAGTAAATATTCTTTATTGTGCACCATACAGTTAAAAATACACCGATAGCGAAACAAGCTTAATACTACCTACTTTTACCTAAGAAGAGGAGGTCGTATCGCTAAAAAGCAATCTCTTTCAGACAACCAAGACAAGAGATAAGTTGCAATACTTGTAATTGTGACTGCGAAACATTTTATAAGGTCATATCTCCGTGCAGTAACCGCAGTGTTTACGCCGTTTTATAAACCGCACAATGAACCCAGCAAAAATTCATTGTAAAACTTCGTTTAAAGTTTAAAACTTGTTAGATGTTTATGTTACACAATAAAGAAAGTATGGGGTTCTTCAAAAAAGGAGTGTACAGGTTTTTAAAGGTTCGGCAACGCGCATATAACAGCTCTGGAGTTGCAGAAGTCCATAGGCTGCGGTGACTGCTTATCATCAGGCGGGCCGTATGCTTGTTTTCCACCGTCATGGTATAAAAAAAAAAATAGACATATGGTCAACCAATTTGATTCCTAGGCCACTATAGAACCATGTCATAATGACTTCTACGACAGTGCTTATTGAGTGATACATGTCATGTATAGACTAGTTAAAGCGACAAGGTCCTATAGTGGCCTAGGATTCAAATTGGTTGACTGTACATCGTATATCGTAATTTAAAATAATAACAATAACTTATATTGAGAATGTTTACCTACTTTTACTATCTATTGGAAGAGCAAAAACGATATTTTTAATTAGTTTTGTTGTTTTTGCATCCATCCACACTACAAACTGTCTTATTTGTTCATGACGTAGATATTTCTTTCGCATACATTTTAGTGTGCGTACGTGAGCGCGTGTGACAACCAACTGGCTTGCTTTTGTACCGTGAATGGGTCGTGATTCGTAGGCATTATAAATCCGAGCTCGCGCGGAGAGTTCTATAGGCCTGGCTTGACACACTATATATTGTTGTTGAAATAGGGAAAACAGATTTGAAACTGCAGCAACATTATAAAAAAACTGCGATCAGTTTAACATTATTATCGTAATTTTCCGGCTTCGTTCAATATCGAGAAACTGAGAATATGAAACAATGTCATACATTAATTTTAATAGGATAAGAAAATGATATTGAACAAAAGATACTGTATTTAAATGACAGAAACATTCATTTGATATATTATTATTATTCAAATTAGTTACACAGCATTACAGTATTACTAAGGCAATGCGAACTACAAAACATATAAAAATACAAAGATATGAGAAAACACAAATAATAACAAAATACAAGCTAAATGTTGGATTTGGGCGACAACGTTACAGCGTGGCTCCGTAGCGTCGTCTGACTCGGCGTAGGATTCGGCAGGTTGCCCCGGAACCACCGAAACACCACACCCTTCGGCCAGAAGTCCGCGCTTGCGATGGTGTCCGCAGTGGCCGCGGCACGCGCACCATAAATGAACTGAGGGCCTACCGCGAACCACGTTCGTCGTGTTGCCTCCCTGTCACACTTACGTACAAATGTACAAGTGCGACAGAGAGGCAACACGTCGAACGTGGTTCGCGGTAGGCCCTCTGAAATGCACATAGTGACGCGACTGAAGCTGGTGCACCCTCAGCGTGTACCTACATTAAAAAAAATACAACATCATTTGAGTCAGTGATAGATAGAAATGTAAAATGTATGGGACACCGTTGTATTGTTTAATGAATAAATAAGTAGATATGCGACCATGAATTTGAACGACTGTTTACTTAATCGATACATATATTTTCCCCCGACTACACTTTTCCATACATTTCTATAGACATTTTACATAAAACATTGTGCTCGAGTCAAAGACAAGTTAAAAAAAGGATTGCAATCTCCAAATAAGTTCTTGTTTTTACAGCAGTAAGTTTCTTTTATGCAGCGCGGCTGGCTACCGAATCCGTCACGAGTGAGAAAAATCTTATTTAACCAAAATAATAAACTGAACTGTCCGCGTTGCCAACATGCCAATCGTTAACGCTCTGTAGTGTAGCGAAGTCATCTCTCTCTTATCACTCTTCTGTGTTAGTGCGACAGAGACAGTTGCGTTTCTTTCGGAACGGAGTGTTAACAAAAGGGTTGTTTCCAATTTTTTGAAACGCTTGTATTACATTCTATATTAACTAAAAGTTGCCCTAAAATTGAACTTTTATACTTAAAACGGCTTTAAATATGTTAAATTAACAAAATATATTATGACAGATGCTTTCGCGCTCAAAACGCTCTTTGAAAATTGTGTGACGTCACAGTTTACGGTTTGACACATAACTACATACACACGTAGAAGATACGAACTGTCAACTGACATTTGTCATTTGTTGTTTATCGCCAACAGTGTCAATCCGAGAGTTGTGACGTCATCACAATCTTCAATGACGTTTCGAGTTTGGTCACATGACGTGTACCAAAAGATATTTTAAATTCAATATTTACAAAAATATGGTCATTACAGGTCCCCTAAAAGTAGTTTAACATGTTCTTATAATCGAAAAGAATTTATTCGCTCGAAACACAGAGTGAATGATTTTAAACTAAATATTGATAACAAAATTATAGATTCCAATTTAGAAGTAGCTACAGAATTTGAAAATTTTTTCACTGACGTACCAGTTTTCACAACTAAGGATTTAAATTCATCACCCTCATCCGCTGTTACTCTATTAAAAGATAACGCTCCAGAGTGTTGTGGAGATTTTCATTTTGAACGTGTTTGTACCTCCGATGTAGTAAAGGCGTTTAATTCGGTTAATGTCAAAAAATCGAATGACCTCTGGGGAGTCTCTGTCCATGCTGTCAAATCCTTAGTAGAAATTATAGCGCCTGACTTAGTAATTATATTTAACAACAGTGTTGATTGCGGCGAGTTTCCTGATTTAATGAAACATAGTAAAATAACTCCTTTATTTAAATCGGGTAGCAACTCTGACCCCACTAACTTTAGACCGATATCTGTGCTACCAACGTTCAGTAAGATTTTTGAAAAATTAATTCTTTCTCAATTAGTACGACATTTTAACGTCAATAATTTAATGCATAATAAGCAGTTTGGTTTTACACGGGGTCGCTCGACAACCGATGCTGGTGTTGAGCTAATTAAGCATATCTTCGATGCCTGGGAGGAGTCACGAGATGCTATAGGTATCTTCTGTGATTTGTCTAAGGCCTTCGACTGCGTTTGTCATGAAACATTAATCAGGAAACTACACTATTATGGAGTTAGAGGAGCGGCACTGGATTTACTTAAGTCCTACTTAAATGGTAGAATACAAAGGGTCGATGTGAATGGACAGCGATCACCGGGGTCACTGGTCTCTATGGGTGTACCACAGGGGTCAATATTGGGACCTTTCCTGTTCCTTATCTACATAAATGACTTGCCATTCCTTGTAAAGACCCACCATGATATAGTATTGTTTGCAGACGACACTTCACTTATTTTCAAAGTCAAACGACAGCAACAAGCTTACAATGATGTAAACGATGCTATTTCTAAAGTAGTAAATTGGTTCAATGTTAATAATTTATTGTTAAATGAGAATAAGACTAAATGTATTAAGTTTGTCACTAGTAATGTAAGGCATGTAGAAACAAGTGTCATTGTGAAGGATGAGGAATTGGAATTAGTTGATAGTACAGTTTTTCTTGGTATAACTTTAGATTCTAAACTCCAGTGGGGTTCCCATATTGCTACTCTTTCGAATAGACTGAGTTCTGCAGCTTTTGCAGTAAGCAAAATTCGTCAGTTAACTGATGTCAAAACAGCTCGATTAGTATATTTTAGTTACTTCCATAGCATTATGTCATATGGTATTTTACTGTGGGGTGGTGCTTCAGAGATAAATACCATTTTTGTTCTGCAGAAGAGGGCTATTCGAGCAATATATAAAATGAACCATAGAGACTCACTGAGAGATAAATTTAAGGAAATTGACATCATGACAGTGCACTGTCAATACATTTATGAGAATATTCTGTATGTGCATAAAAATATTGCCGATTTTAAGAAAAATTGTGACATTCATAATATTAATACTAGAAATAAACATAAGTTCGCCGTGCCCTTCACTCGGCTCCATAAAATTAAAAAATCATTCATGGGTAATTGTGTGAGATTTTATAATAAACTTCCAAACCATATTACTGAGTTACCAATTAATAAATTTAAGAATCATGTAAAGCGTAAACTTATTTCTAAAGCTTATTATACCACACAAGACTACATGAATGATAAAACAACGTGGGATTAATTGTGATTCGAAATGATTAATTATTTATTATATTTGAATAATGATGATGAAATGGATATTCCAATGCATGTATTTCCTTTGTTGTTTTTATTATATTTGTTTGACATTTAGAATTTATTCTAGAAACAATCTAGACTAGTATTTTTTATACATTTTTTTTTGAATGACTATATTTTGTGAAAGTTTTAGTATTAAATTTGATCTATGAATTATATTCATTAGTATTATATATGGAATAATATTTACAACATCAATAAATTGCTCTGATAATTAGATTAAGATAATTATATGTAATACTGTCTTACTATTCATAAGTGCTTGTTGCTAGGCCTACATGAATAAAGTATATTTGAATTGAATTGAATATTGAGATACAATTCTGCCCTAAGATTTGTAGATGGAAACAACCCTATTGGCATGCTGGCTACGTGAACTGTTAACTAAAATAATATTTTATTCTCTTGGTTAAGATATTCCTCCTTTATTATTATATAATGATATGACTAGGGTATTACAATTTCACCATATTTAAGCGATAAAAATAATTCATTCAATATTTCATTCGCTAAGTGTGTCGTATCGAACCAGGTGTGTAAACAATGCATTATATTCAGTTTAGGTATAAAAAATAACAATTTAAGAATATCAAATAGTAAAGGCAAACGCCCTTATTTATAAAACTTTATGGGCCTGATTTAGTTAAATTATGTTTTATCCCTTTCTTACAAATACACAAGTCAAAATGACGGATAAAGACAAACGATTCATAGCTAATTCAGGGCGGTTACCGGGAAAATCGAAATTCGTCAATTGCGGGCATTTTTCTCTGTCACTCTAATGACGTCTTACTAAGAGTAAAAGAGAAAGATCCCCGCAATGTGCGAATTTCGGTTTTCGCGGTAGGCCCCCAGGCCAGTAACGCGTTTATGAATAACGCCATTAATGTCGATGTTTATTTTGAAGTGTTTTTTTTTAAATTACCTATTTATACGATGACTTTTTAACACTGTTATTAGTTGGGATTACTTTTGTTACTATGCGTAGGGAATTGCAAACAAAACACACAAAAGATAAAAAAGATTTTTCTTTAAACGTTTCATTAAAGAAAAATCAAGACTATTAAAGAAAAAGAATAATAGTATCTAGTAGTTCGTGGGTAGATAGTATTGGGTGGTATTTGGCTTTGAATTGTCTTGGCAACTGGAGGCCTACCGCGAAAATCGAAGTTCGTCAATTGCGGGCATTTTTCTCTGTCACTCTAATTACGTAGTAGTGAGAGTAAAAGAGAAAGATCCCCGCAATTTGCGAATAGGGTTGTTTCCAATTTTTTGAAACGCTCGTATTACGTTCTATATTAACTAAAAGTTGCCCTAAAATTCAACTTTTATACTAAAAACGACTTTAAATATGTTAAATTAACAAAATATATTTTGACAAATGCTTTCGCGCCCAAAACGCTCTTTGAAAATTGTGTGACGTCACAGTTTACGGTTTGACACATAACTACATACGCACGTAGAAGATACGAACTGTCAACTGACATTTGTCATTTGTTGTTTATCGCCTAACTGTCAACAGTGTAAATCCGAGAGTTGTGACGTCATCAGAATCTTCAATGACGTTTCAAGTTTGGTCACATGACGTGTGCCAAAAGATATTTTAAATTCAATATTTACAAAAATATGGTCATTATAGGTCCCCTAAAAGTAGTTTAACATGTTCTTATAATCCAAAAGAATTTATTGGGATACAATTCTGCCCTAAGATTTGTAGATGGAAACAACCCTATTTCGATTTTCCCGGTAGGCCCTCTAGCACTGGGTACTAACTGAAATAACCGAACGGGACAGTCTTATCTTATGTAACTTTCAGTAGGAGTAGCAGAGAAAGCGCTATTATTGTTTGTCCTTGTCATAGTCTCACTTTTCCTTTCCACCTACGTCTAAAAAGTCCTAAGAGACGGAGACGCTTTTTGTTGCCCACCATTCTTATATTGGACAACAAATAATCCAACCGAATTACATAGTTTGTTTTTGGTATGTTGTCAGGAATGTATTTTTAATTTGTATGTCTATGGCGCATTGCGTATGTTCTGTCCCTCACGGGCGCGTGCGTATAGCACATCTATACGATTCTACCATCTATGCTTCATCTTCAGGAATATTATATCTATGGTCTTAGTAACAAAAAATACAAAAATTGGTTGGGCAGTGTGTAGTGTGCTTAAGGATGATGTCATTGATGTCATTTTACTTTCCACAGTACAATACAATACGTAAATACGTTTCCGTTTGTTGACTTTTGTTGTATTTTGAAGCCGGTTTGTTATCTAAATATTGTCATATTGAAAACTGAAATTCACATTGCAGATTCAACCAAGGTAAACATTAATAGTTATTTTGCAATCTCCGATTTTATATATTTGTTTGAGCTTATAGTCTAGGCAAATGTGACAATCCATATTAAAAAGGACCTTATGGCGGTCGACGCTTACGTCCCGTAGTACCTCATTAGTATCGGCGCGCCGCTAATAATGGCGTTAGCGCCGACCGCCATAAGGTCCCTTTTGATTTGGATTGTCACAAATATTAAATAAAAGTGCGCAGATTTACTTATTAACTTGTCATTCAATGACATTCTTTTTCTTTATACGACGTTGGTGGCAAACAAGCATTAACGCCTGCCTGATGTCAAGTTTTTAATGATTAACAATACTATTATACAGAAGAAGTTTTGTTATTATTGAGCACTTATAAAGTAAGGTGCACTAATAATGGTTCTAGTTCAGTGGTGCCACTCACGAATTTGAGCCAATCGTGCAGTCTAATTAACTGACACCGCTGTACTGGCCCCATTCTTGTTCTCTGTAAGCCCCGTCCTTAGTTATATGTCAATGGGTGCATGGTGCATTGTTATTAACAATGTGATTTTATTATAGAATAGTTCCTATAATACGAAATAAATGAAACTAAATGTTAGTAAATTACACTAAATCAAATCTAACTAAATAAATAGCTCTGTATGTACGCACCAAGTAATACTACAATAATACTTTACTAATAATACTTTATTCATAAGTAGTTATATTTTTACTTATCTACTTCTCATTGAATAATAAATAATGTTCCATTGAGATTCCAATCTCCTTGCTTTTATTTGTATTTATTAAATATTTGTCATAATATTGAATGATACTGTATATTATGTATTAGATAATTCGTCATTATTAGACCTGTCATATGTAAGTAAGGAAGTAAGTAAATATTCTTTATTGCACCAACAATTATACATTTTATATACATGTAAAACTACAAATGAATTTGAAAGGAAAATAGAACCAGGTAACAACAGGCGGTCTTATCGCTAAAGAGCGATCTCTTCCAGACAACCTTTAGGTAGCAGGAAATTTCGAACTCATACAAAAGTCAACAGGTAGTGCAAGGAGCTAAACATGTACATATGTACATATGTATCAAGCTAAAAGTAAAAATATATTTTCATGAGTAATAGTTATTCATGATACAAGTGCGAAAAATAGGAACACCATAAAGAGTGGCGATAAATTAAAACATGACCGAAGGGCGTGTTTTAAATCGACACGAGTTGCGAATTACCTATTCGCACATGTATCGTACAACGTTTTACAGTACATACGACCCTTTAAATTTTCGACATAGTTACATAATGTACTAATTTACGCACTAGTGTGGAAAAGTACCACCATATGTACTGTAAAATATTTTATGATATAGGAGTAAATATAACGTTAAATCAATTTATTTTACAACCCTTTAAATGCCTTCTATGTAGGGTATGAATAACGGAATCTCGAAATGCCGGACTATCGCACCGTTTTACGATATTGAATACCGGTATTGAGTGGAACCAATATCAGAGGTCCGGTATTGGAATTATTTAGTTTTTCATTTTATTTGAAATTGATGAAAATTTGCCTTAAACTAAGATTTTTATATATATTTTGTTTACTGGCCTATCCTAAATTATCCTTTTTTTAGGGTTCCGTAGCCAAATGGCATAAAAAGGAACCCTTATAGTTTCGCCATGTCCGTCTGTCTGTCTGTCTGTCCGAGGCTTTGCTCCGTGGTCGTTAGTGCTAGAAAGCTGGCAAGAAAAATTTGGCATGGATATATAAATCAATAAAGCCGACAAAGTCGTACAATAAAATCTAAAAAATTAATATTTTTAAGGGTACCTCCCCTACACGTAAAGTGGGGGTGAATTTTTTTTTTCGCTTCAACCCTAGCCTCGTGGCGCCCAAGGCTTTTTTGGCTCTTCTTTAACTATGACCCGACCGTCCTTCTTATAGGACATAAGAAGTTAGAACATAGTAAATTACAATATGAAACTGACACACAGACATTAAAATTAAAAGTTCAGAGTTTGGAGGATTCAATTAAATCCTTAGATGCAATAAATGAGAGTTCAAAAAAAGTTATCAATGAATATTCTTTAGCCATGGATGATTTAATATCCCAAATTAGGCAAAATTCAGAGCGGGTTGAGTCTCTGACCAATGGCCAGTCATGTGCTTGTATGCAAATGAATGGTCATTCGTCGAGTCGAGCACTCGAGCCGAACCTGTGTGACAGTTTGACTCCATCACAACAAAATGATGATAGCTCCTTCCACACTACACAACAAAGCACACCTGAACCTAATGTCATTATGTACTGTGATGAAATTGGAAGCAATATGAGCACATTTTTAAACTATTACTTAAAGGGACTTAGTACAATCAACAATTGTCTGCCTCATAGTAGCCTTGAAAATCTCTCAAAACGAATTTTAAATGATAGTACTATTAATTCAAAGACAACACTGCTTATTCTTATGGGGAATAGGGGTAATGTGAATAAAAATAATTTAATAAAATTCTTTGAACAATTAAAGACACTTATAGTGAATGAAATTATTATTTTCACATTCCCCTATTGTGATCAAATGTCAGAGGCAGAAAATAACACTAGGTGTAAGTTAAATATATTTTTATATAATCTTTGTACATATAGTGATAAGTTTAGTATAATTGACACTAACAAATTTGTTAGCAAATACCATATGCCTATGGTTTTTTGGACTAAAGGTAAGTTATACCTTTCAAATTATTATAAAAGACAAATAGCTTTGTCGCTATCATATTTGTTTGACATTTCTGCCAAAAATTTGGCAGTTTATCCTGCTTCTATTGAGCAGACCGGTATGAACTTGGTTTTGGTTCCAGTCATAACCAATAATTTAAATTAGCTCTTAAGACAAAAGAATCTGTCTCTGGCAATTTAGCTTTTAGTAAATCTGATGAAAAATACTGCAAACATGGAATGTACATCCACCTGGTGCATCAAAACATTCAATGTATTAGAGGAAAAGATTTACAGATTGAACTTTTTTTGAATGATTATAATATTGATATTTTATGTATTACTGAACATTGGTTGAATAATAATGAATTAATGCCTCAATTTAATAATCACCAGGTGGGCAGTTCGTTCACCAGACTTAGTTCCATACATGGTGGGTCATTAATTATATTAAATAGTCAGTTAAAATTTAAGGAACGTAAGGACATTGTATCCATGTCTGTTGAGCGGACTATAGAACTAAGTGCAGTAGAATTGGAGCAATTTATTGTTGTCTGTGTGTATAGGCCGCCTTTAAGTAATTTTGAAATATTTGAAAGCATAATGGAATCCGTCCTACTTAAAATATCACCTTCTAGTAAGAAATTACTTATATGCGGCGACTATAATGTAAATATTTTGGAAAATTCAACAGTAAGTTGTAGATTGTTGAATCTTTTCAAATCATGTAATCTCAACCACATGTTTATGGAGCCTACTAGAGTGACTGCCACTAGTGCCACCTGTATAGATAATATTTTCACTGATATTTTTCCTACCGCTAAAAATGTAATCAGCAAGTTAGAATCAGACCACTTAGGCCAATTAATGGTGTTTGAGGCTGTAAGGAAAAATACCTTGCGAAAACAAATAACTTTTGTACCAGTAACCTCTGACCGCGTGGAACGAATGAAACAAAGTTTAATTCAGGCGCTACCCTTTCTGTCTTCCAACATGAGTCCTAATGATATGTATAATTCATTCTTTCACACTTTTATGGAAAATTATAATGCGATATTTACTACAAAATCGGTCATGGTTAGTGATGCATCAGTTTTTAGTGAGTGGGCTACTGCAGAGTTACATCAACGAAGACGTGCATTGTATGCCTTGTATGAGGAACGGCGGTTCAATACGAGTGATGAATTTAAGGAATATGTTAAACAATATTCGAAGAAGTTTAAAATAGATTGCCATATCGCTAAGCGTAATTATTTAAGTCAAACAATAAAAACTAGCTCTGATATAATTAAAACAACGTGGAAAGTAATTAATGTGGAGACTGGTAGATCAAAGCAAAGGATGAAAGATCTTAAACTAAAAATTGATGACAAAATCGTAGATTCCAGTTTAGATGTAGCAACAGAATTTGAAAAATTCTTCACCGAGGTACCAGCTTCCACAACTAAGAACTTAAATTCATCACCCTCGTATGCCGTTACACTGTTAGAAGAGAATGTCCCAGAATGTACTAGAAACCTTAATTTTGAACATGTGAGTGCCTCAGATATATTAAAGGCGTTTAAATCAATTAATGTAAAAAAAACTAGTGACCTTTGGGGAGTCTCCGTTCATACTGTCAAATCCTTAATAGAAGTTGTAGCGCCTGACCTGGTAGTTATATTTAATAACAGTGTTGACTGCGGTGAGTTTCCTGATCTAATGAAACATAGTAAAGTCACTCCTTTATTTAAATCAGGTAGCACATCCGACCCCACTAACTTTAGACCGATATCAGTGTTACCAACATTCAGCAAAATTTTTGAAAAAATAGTTTTGAGTCAGTTATTGAAACATTTTAACATTAATAATCTAATGCACAACAAACAATTTGGTTTTACACGAGGTCGCTCAACAACCGACGCTGGTGTTGAGCTAATTAAACAGATCTTCGATGCCTGGGAGGAGTCACAGGATGCTTTAGGTATCTTCTGTGACTTATCTAAGGCCTTCGATTGCGTCTGTCATGAAACATTGATCAGGAAACTGCACTATTATGGAGTAAGAGGCTCGGCACTGAATTTAATAAAGTCTTACTTACACGGTAGAATACAAAGGGTTGATGTGAGTGGACAGCGATCACCGGGGTCATTGGTCTCTATGGGTGTACCGCAGGGATCAATATTGGGGCCGTTCCTGTTCCTTATCTACATTAATGACCTGCCTTACCTTGTAAAGACCCACCATGACATAGTATTGTTTGCAGACGATACCTCACTTATTTTCAAAGTCAAACGACAGCAACAAGCTTGCAGTGATGTAAACAATGCTATTTCTAAAGTAGTAAATTGGTTTAATGTTAATAATTTATTGTTAAATGAGAAAAAGACTAAGTGCATTAAGTTTGTTACAAGTCACATAAGGAATGAGCAAACAGGTGTCATTGTCAAGGATGAGGAATTGGAACTAGTAGATAGCACAGTTTTTCTTGGTATAACTTTAGATTCTAAACTACAATGGGGTCCCCATATTGCTAATCTCTCGAATAGACTGAGTTCTGCAGCTTTTGCAGTGAGCAAGATCCGTCAGTTAACAGACGTGAAAACAGCTCGATTAGTTTACTTTAGTTACTTTCATAGCATTATGTCATATGGTATTTTACTATGGGGTAGTGCTTCAGAGATAAATACCATTTTTATTCTGCAGAAGAGGGCTATTCGTGCAATATATAAAATGTACCATAGAGACACACTTAGAGATAAGTTTAAGGACATTAACATAATGACAGTGCACTGTCAATATATTTATGAGAATATTCTGTATGTACATAAAAACATTGCCAGTTTTAAGAAAAACTGTGAAATACATAATATTAATACTAGAAATAAGCATAAGCTCGCAGTGCCCTTCACTAGGCTCCATAAAATTAAGAAATCATTCATGGGTAATTGTGTAAGATTTTACAATAAACTTCCTAATATTATAACTGAATTGTCTGTTAGTAAATTTAAAAATTATGTAAAACGTAAGCTTATCTCTAAAGCCTATTATAGCACACAAGACTACATGAATGATGAAACACCGTGGAATTAAGTGTGATTGTAAAGAATGAATTATTTATTGTTATGTTATTAATGATGAAATTGATAATTCAATGTATATATATATATACCGTATTTTTTGACATTTAGATTTTATTCTAGAAAGGTTCTAGACTAGTATTTTTATACAATTTTGATGTTTGACGATCTTTTTGTGAAATTCTTATTATTAAGTTTACCATATCTATAATAGTTCAATGTTTTTTTTAGAACAATAATAACTGCATCAATAAATTGCTCTGATATTTAGATTAAGATGATATTTGTAAAATTTGACGATTTAAAAGTGCTTGTTGCTAGGCCTATTTGAATAAAGAATATTTTGACTTTTGGCTTCTATATTATATAAAGCTGCAGCCCGAACATTAATTGACACGAATTGTTCTCCCGGAAAGAGGCGCGGGGGGGATTCGAGTTTGGTACGGTCGTACAGGGGGCGGTCCGGTGACCTCCGGAAAAATCCGACATTCGGTCTACCGGATCGGGACAGAAAAATGTTTGACGGCCCGGCTAAACGGTGGGAGATAGTGGGGGGGTGCTCGACCAAATGTCACAGAGGACCCTGGGCAGTTTCGGAGGCCGCCATTTTTTTTTTCAAAATGGCGGATTCAAAATGGCGGCCGATTTTCAAGTCGGTCCCGGCGCGCTCAAATTTCGGTCACGGAATCTCGGGGCCCTCTAGATCGGTATGGAAAAAAAAAATTTGGAAAAAATCCAAGATGGCGGACACCATGGCCACTTTTATTTTGTATGGCAACTTTTAAACGGTGACAGATAGGTGGGGGGTGCTCGACCAAATGTCATAGAGGGCCCCGAGACGAATGGAATGGCATTTAAAAAAATTCAAAATGGCCGACTCAAAATGGCGCCGAAATTTCAAAACGGTCCGAGAGCGCCGAGAACCGGTATGTGGGTACATATGGGCCCCGGCATTCGAAAAAAAATTTTTTTTTTTTTTTAGCTCGAACAAAAATTTGTATGGGATTTTTTTTCGAATCCCCCACATGCTAAACGGTGAGAGATAGGTCGGGGGAGCTCGACCAAATGTCATAGAGGGCTCCGAGTGGAATCTGAATAAGAAAAAAAAAATTCAAAATGGCCGACTTTTTTTTTTTCTAAAACTTCAAAAAGGTCCGAGCGCTCTGAAGTTTTGGTCGCGGTATCTCGGAGCCCCAATGACTCCTATGGAAAAAAAAAAATTTGAAAAAAATCCATGATGGCGGAAAAATGGCCAGTTTACTTTTGTATGGCAACTCTCAAACGGTGCGTGATAGGTGGGGGGTGCTCGACCAAATGTCATAGAGGGCCCCGAGACAAATAAAACTGCATCAAAAAAAAATTCAAAATGGCCGACTTTTTTTTTTTCTTTTTTTAATGTTGGTCCGAGCGCGCTGAGATTTTGCATGCGGCCGAGTCTGGAGGCCAAGATTACCATATGAAAAAAAGTTTTTTGGAAAAATCCAAAATGGCGGCGGACAGGGGCAAAGTCAAATTTTCAAGTAGGTTAAGCGAGCCCGAAGGGCGAGCTTCAGGCTGGGAGGCCGAAGGCCGACCCCGCGGAGGGCCGCCAGGCCCGGAGCTTCACCCGGAGTGGCCAAGCGTGTCCCACTCCCAGTAATTTTGGGCGAGGCCGAAGGCCGAGCTGCGGGCGTGAGGAACAAAGCGAAATCCTATATAAAAACTGTGTTAAGCGAGCCCGAAGGGCGAGCTTCAGGCTGGGAGGCCGAAGGCCGACCCCGGCGGAGGGCCGAAGGCCCGGAGCCTTCACCCCGACCCCCAAGCGTGCAACCCCCAGTAATTTAAAGCGAGGCCGAAGGCCGAGCTGCGTGCACAAGGTGCTCCCAAGCGTTCTACCAAGTCAACTGTCTTGATAAGCGGAGCGGGCGGGCCGACGGCCCGACGGCGACGCGTCGAGGCTAGCGAAGGCCGAAGGCCGAGCTCCGCGTAGGGCCGAAGGCCCGAAGCGTCACCTGAGAGGGGGAAGTTGGAGCTTAAACACGACCCAATAGGAAAAGTGTCTTAGACAAGCGAAACGGCGGGCCGAAGGCCCGACGTGAGCTTGTCAAGACACTTTTACTATTGGGTCGTGTTTAAGCTCCAACTTTCCGCACTACTCCCGAAGCGAAACCAACCCTCCCCGAGTATCTTAATAAGCGAAGCGGCGGGCCGAAGGCCCGACGCTGAGCTTCGAAACTCAGCGAAGGCCGAAGGCCGAGCTCCGCGTAGGGCCGAAGGCCCGGAGCGTCCCATTGGATCGCCCAAGCACGCGAGGCCGAAGGCCGAGCTGCGAGAGTGCGGCCCAAAGCGAAAGTACAACCGCATTACCTTTCCCCTTTGGAAAACAAATATTCTTTATATTAATAACAACAAAAGACGGGAAAAGTGATAAAGCGAATCGGTAACAAGTCAACTGTCTTAATAAGCGGAGCCGGCGGGCCAAAGGCCCGACGGCGAAGCGTCGAGGCTAGCGAAGGCCGAAGGCCGAGCTCCGCGTAGGGCCGAAGGCCCGAAGCGTCCCCTTCGAGGCTCGCCAGCGGGGAAGTTGGAGCTTAAACACGACCCAATAGTAAAAGTGTCTTAGACAAGCGAAACGGCTGAGCTTGTCAAGACACTTTTACTATTGGGTCGTGTTTAAGCTCCAACTTCACTTCAACCCCCAAAGTAACTATATTGCGAAGGCCGAAGGCCGAGCTCCGCGTAGGGCCGAAGGCCCGGAGCGTCCCATTGGATCACCCAAGCACGCGAGGCCGAAGGCCGAGCTGCGAGAGTGCGTGCTCGCACGCGGACCATTCTTTGTAAGCATAAGTACAACTGCTTTACCTTTTCCCTTTGGAAAACAAACTTTTTCATTAAAACAACGGCAACAACAACAAACACTACAACAACAACACATTAACAACAACATTAATAACAACATACGCGAGGCCGACTGCATGCTCGCACGCGCAGCAAAAGTACAACTGCACCACTTCTTTCCTTTGGAAAACACACTTTTTCACTCAAACAACGGCACCTACAACAATAACTCATCATCAACAACATCAACAACAGCACCAACTACAAAAACAACAATACTAACAACAGCACCATGCACACCGCGGGGCCCCCGGGCCCCGCGCACCAAGCAAAACTCTAACTGCTTTACCTTTTCCCTTTGGAAAACAAACTTTACACCTCTACTCTAAACCTACAACAACAACTCATCAACAACAACACTAACAGCAGCACCAACTACAAAAACAACAATACCAACTACAGCACCATGCACACCGCGGGGCCCACGGGCCCCGCGCACCAAGCAAAATCTAGTTTAATAGTTATAGTCCTATCCGCCCAAGATTTCGAATTGAAATTTTTATGTGTTAGAGTTATCGGTTTGAAGTGAAACTTTCGGGGTATAATTATGATTATATTAGCATGTGTTTTTCAATTCAATTATTTGTCTACCTTTTGTTCTTTACAAAGGCCACTGGGCCACAATTACTAGATTAGAAGGAATTATTAAGTGATGTAAAATTAATAACTTCGTTTGGATTAATATGTTTATTTCAGTTATTTTTCAATTAAATGACTTACTTCTATTACAGTTATTCTTTAATCAGTCTCATATTACAAGGCTTAGGTTTGGTTTACTCATTAAATTCTTATAATAATAACAAAATCTTAAAATTCTTCTATTGTAAAATCTGCATCCGCTTCTCCGTCATCTCCAAACTCCGAATTGTCCAGGTTACCATCGCCCATAAAGGCTTAGATTTCTTCATCCCGCAAACCTGTGATTAAAACACCTTACGTATAGGTGATCAATGCAATCCTGAACCTCTGGCTAACAATACTGGGTTAGAATAGTGCTAGATAAGTGTATCTACACAGACTAGACACGAAAACTTAGTAGTGTAAAGAGTATTAAATTATTAGTGAAAAAGTAACATTTTCATATTAGTAATATTTCATAAACCAGCATAACATAAAGCCACCAACTAAAAACATTAAGATATTTTTAGTACTAGCTTCGACCCAACCGACTTCACAAAGTACATATTATTTCAAACCAAGATTTCGAAGAATTTATGCTATAAAAATGCGAAATAATTATCTCCATTTAAGAATTACCCATTCATTAGCAACTTTTTGCAAAAAACATACTCTACAGTCACGGATTATCATAATAAAATGCGATTTACTTACCACGTGTTCGTGAGCCAGCCATACCGCCGTCGCGCCGTCCATTTATCAAAAAAATTACATCTGTCAATTGTGACAGCTAATGGTAGCATACCGGAAACTGTTCCCTAATATTTCGTTCAGAAATCGGAATAAATTATTTCTTTGACCCGCGAAATTTCAAAAATCTAGACAGAGTTTACTAATATGACCTTCTGAAAGGCGCATGAGCGGTAATTGAAAGTTACTTGAAAAAAGTTCTGGGCTGGAGTCGCCATGTTTATTTTGGTTTATCAAAAGGCGCGTGGGCGCCACGAGGCTAGAGTGTGGGTATCGTTGGAAAGGTCTTTCAAAACTAATAGGGGTTTTCAAGAAACATTTTTTGATAAAGTGAATATATTCGGAGATAATCGCTCCGAAAGAAAAATAAATGTGTCCCCCCCCCTCTAACTTTTGAACCATAGGTCCAAAAAATATGAAAAAAATCGTGGAAGTAGAGCTTAAGAAAGACATTAAATGAAAACTATAGCGGACATGATCAGTTTAGCTGTTTTTGAGTTATCGCAAAAAGTTTTCCCTTCATAGTAAAAAGACTTATTTTAATTAGGTTAGGTACTGATTATGCAAATTTGCCTATTTGTTTAACTCAGGTGAAAGGTACCGTTTCATCCCTTGGTTAACAATTTACTATACTTTAAGCTCCAGTTTAGCTTATTGTGACGGAAGAGTAACTACGGAACCCTACACTGAGCGTGGCCCGACATGCTCTTGTTATTATTAGCATATGAATACTTCTTGACCCTGCCTATGTAGTCGATGGTCCTGGGTTCGGATCTCGGTAAGGGCATGTATTTGTGTGATGAGCACAGGTATTTATTCCTGAGTCATGGATGTTTTCTATGTATTTAAGGGCCTACGCTAGCTGATGCGGACGCCCGCCGCGTGCGCACGCACGCGGGTGCTATTTGTAGGTGAAATCCGCCGCACGCGTCCGCTTCAGTTAGCGTCGCTCATACTATTTTTCGTTAACCCGCTCGTCCGCTCCGTGCACCCGCGCCAGCTAGCGGAGGCCCTAAGTATTTGTATACTATATACATATCGCTGTCTGAGTACCCACAACACAAGCCTTCTTGGCTTACCGTGGGACTTGGTCAATTTGTGTAAGAATGTCCCTACAATATTTATTTATATATCAGTACATTCACATTTCAATACTAGCACTAAAATACTTATACTTTCAGATGACTCCTTCAATCAACTTATCAGGAAACCTGGGACAACGACATCGGAGCTTCAACACTTTGGTCAATGAGGCTTACCTCCAAAACACACCTGTCCCCGACCAGAAACTTCCTGAAGAATCTTCCTTAGAACGACTTTTCAATATAGACCTTGCGTCAAAGAATAAGAACGTAGATTATATCATATACACCCTTAAAGATTATGATATGCTGTACGTTAGCAGAGCGTTAAAAAGCCTATGGTTTCTAGATCCAGAACATTCGAAGATAATCAACGCAAGTTACCTAGAACATGAACTCTTCCCTCAGATGACACTACCAGCTGTGAACAAGATGAGACACTGGATCCAGATTCATTTAAAAGATCCAGAACGATGTAAAGAATTTTACCAGTATTATAAAGATCAGAATTTCGATATAGCTGCCAAATTTCTGTGGCATTGTTACAACGAATACATATTAGGTGAATTCAGTGACATATTGGACAAAATCACGCCGAAGTTATTGAAACGCCTTAGTGAAAAGATTCCTCAAATCATGAAGATTTATTACGATAATTTAAAGAACAATGAAAAACTTTTGAAATATTATCTAGAGAATGATTCCAAGTTTTTCGCTAATGTAAAATATCTTTTAAAATCGGATGCTGATGTATTTTTCTATATAATAGAAAACTTCTTCGTTCATCAGGAGTTCAGTGCATTGAACTCTGCAATTTCAAAGTATATAATGAAACACCACAAAAACAGATTTCTGTGTAAGCCAGAGTTGTATACTGTATGGTTTCTTGATACTAAAACAGTAGCAAAATATTTAAGTTCAGAAGAAATCAAGGATCTGGTGTTTAAACTAGCAAGAGCAGAGTATCTAAATTCTTGGTTTTCATACCAAAACGTGGAGCCCCTAATAAAACGCTTAAGTAAAGACGAAAGAACAGCCTTCAAGAATTTAGTATTCGTTGATAAAGCATTTGGAGCCACTGTAAAAGAATGGCCGTATCCGATACCAACTCCGCCAAAGTTAAAAACACCTCAGACAAGCCTATTTGATGATGCCGAAATAAGACACTTCGACCCTTATTACGACTTAGAGGATTGTTTAATGGATTGTGGTGAGTCTCTTCGTATGCCGTTTCTAAATAAACGGGAATATGTTCAATGGGGATGCAAGGAAACGCTTTTAGACCAGCTGTTTGACAAATATCGTTTCTCTAATTACAAGCAAACTTATAATGATCTCAAAAAACAGTTAAGAGCTGAGAGCTCTCCACAGAACCGGCAGTTCATGCTCCTTGTTCTCGTGAGTAAGACTGGTGGGCGCACTGAAGACCTAGTGTCTTTATTAGATCTTCTATTGCAGTACAAGAACGAGCCCGTCCATATTCGAGCTGCTATTATCAGGAGTTTGGTAAAGCGAGCGTTTGTGTGGCGTCTGCCGAGCGAGTATTGGGTGAGGCTCTTAGAATGGGGACACGGACTGGGTTTAGATGGAAGCGCTCATGAAGCGGATTGCCGCGAGGGACTGCATGCAGTAGTGATACGAGATTTGCTCGCTAACGTTAAACCGCGTCAGGCAGTTTGGGAAAAGTTTTTGACTGACTTCGATACTTTAAAAGAGTATTCTTTTACGGTTGAAGAGCGTAGTCGTGTTACCACTCGTCTACCGGCGTTGCTTCTAGAAGACGCTCAGTCCCAAGAAAAACCCAAGTTGAAGCAACTGCGGTACTTGTTAAATACGTTAGAGTCATACAATATGCGGTATGACTATTTTCCTGGCACAATCGATGCAATAGCATCATCTGTAAAGTGGTATTGGAATTCTGATGATGATGAATTGCGAACAGATACTAAATGGTTGCTCAGTCAACTTTATGACGCTAGAGTGGCGAGAAAACGTCTTATAAAAGAATTCTTTGAAATGTATCAGACTGACGAGTCTTATATCAATGCACTGAGACACGATATATCTATTCTCGAGAACACTGAAGAATATGAAAAAAATATCGACGCTAAAAATTTGCAACATAAAAGGTTTTTTCAGAAATTAGCGCTTTTCTTCATGGAGAAGGACGGATTGGGGAAACGGTATTGCGCTATGCTAGAACATCGAGCCACTTCTGAGATCGAGAAAACGGTAGCAAAGGCCAACGCTCACTTTTCAGAAAAATCTGGAACTAAACCAGGACGTCTAATGCTAGCTAGGCCCCTGGCACTGCTTTCTGGTTCTACTTTTCCTTCGCTTTTAGAAACCTTCGATGCAGCGCCTCCAAAAACAACTAAGCGACGACTGGCTGCCGCGTTTAGAGCTAACGCACACTTTGTTAGACCAGCTTTCGACTTGGAATCCTTCGGATGGCGTAAAGCAGGGGCTAAGGCTGTAGCGAACCGCATAGCTACATGTAGAAAAGTCGATGTTGAAGAGTGTCTTACTAAGACTTTGTCCTGGAGGCGCACGTACCGACTGGCACTGGTACTAGCGAGACGAGTCGACAAAGAACGGGATGTATTCAAAGTATATTCTTCTGAAAGACCTACTAAAGCGCTCCAAGCGGCATTGCGATACTTCCATTATAAGGGAGATAATTCAGACCCAAGTGTTTGGGACATGGTGAAGTCACGCATTTCTGAAGCAGATCCTCGGCAATTGGGTTCCTACTTAGAATCAGCAGAATCAGTACCAGAAGCTATTAAGGCTGAGTATTGCTTCCTTGTCTACTTAGCATTTAAACAGCGTGTGCCTGATTTGGAGTGGAATGCTTTTTTGAAAATCCCTGCTGTTTTACCAAAGTTAGACGAGAAATATATTTACGACGCGAACGATGCTTTACTCGAGGATTATTTTCCAACGAAAGCAATGGATTATAATAAAAGGGAATGCAGGTTTTTGTATACACAGACAATTGCCAAATTCCTTGTTCTTAGTACTACTGAAGATATGTTGGAGGAAAGATTTAGTAAGGTAGGATTACCATTACTTAATCGACTTGAATTGTTGTGGAAAAAATCTTCCCGCAAAGACCCTCCAGATCAAGATTTCATTGATTCTTTTCTGTTTTATCTAAGATACAACAAAGCATATTTCAATTCTAAATACGTATCGTGTCTGCCCGTGTTGGAGAAAATCACTGAATGGATGCACGGGTTTTTACCTGTAGAGAAGTGGTTTGAGAAATACGTGTCAGTGCATTTAACTATGCTTTATTTTAAAACCGTGAGACATTGCATCAAAGAACATCCAGAGTTATTTGAAGAATTCAGAAAACTAGAAGGCGCATATATGTTGGGAACGATTTTCGGCAAATTTATAGCAAATGAGATAGAAGAATTGAACAAAAAATATTTTCCTACTGTAACAGAAGTGTATGCTGCAGATCTTGAGGATTATTTCAATAAGCATTTTTATAGTACATTTGATGAAAGCGTTGAGAAATTCACAATGGCTGTCTTAAACGGACTGATGACGAATAAGTCGGTAGCTTCATGTATTCTTGCAAAATATGCTTTCAAGCAAATTCGGGATCGATTAAAGAGTGATTATGTGAAGGACATTTTTAACAAATTTAAGGAGAGTGAGGTAAAAGAATTACATTTTGCGCATTACGTTGAGTCACAGTATATCGATTTTCAAATAAGTATGTGATTATTTAATTGCTTAAGCACGTTACGCTTTAATTGTATGTAAAATACCTCTATATTTTTTGTTTTAAACTTATTCTACATTCGCGGTATTTATATTAGTCAAGTACCATAATTGCCTTTTAAAAGATATCTCCGTATTATTTAGGAAAAATGATAATAAGGTTGTAGGTATCTATTTCTAAGCAAACAATTGTTTTTTTATATATTTACATAAATTAAGGCAGAATGCGCAATATACAGCTTTAGATCAATTATGTATATTGGAACTTGTTTATTATTATTCACCATTACTTTTACTTCAAGAATAACTGTAACCTTTACTTATATAATATTGGAAGTAAAAAAAAGTCATGAAAACTAGCTTTTTTACTAACTAGTAGCAATTCTTATAAAAATAGAAACCAGCAGATTGACATAACGTTGTTTGAATTTATCAATAACCACGGGAACATAGCGTAATAAAGTACACCCGCCATTATGACTGTCAGGATGGCGGGTGTACTGTTTTTTGATGAGAACTTTACGTACCGCAAGGTACAATTTTTTTTAATGGAGGTACTAAATAGTACTAATTAGGTACAAAAATATGGTATGCTTTTCAATTATTTTTATTTAGGTACACCCGCCATTCTGACTTTTACGATGTGGCTTGCTGCATCATCATGCTGAGCCAGCGCCAATTCTCTGCCACGACACATGGTTATGTCCTTTTATGTTTTTATTTCTTTGTTCATACCGTTAGTTTATCTTTTAATTTAAGTACCCTTCATTGTTTGTCTCCGGGATGGTTGGGCTAGACACGCTTCGGATGAGGAGGAAGTTGTTGTTGTTAGTCCACTATCTTTCTGTCGTACACCACAGAGTGGATTGCCCAGCTGTGCTAGAGAGGATCAGATTGGTGGTTCCGGTGAGGGTCCCCCCAGGATATGAACTGCGTGGCGGTGGCGCCGCGCCGCCGACCGGGCCAGTTGCAGCGCGTGTCCGCTCGCACGTGCCACGCTCGACACGCTCCTACCGCGTGCGCAATATCTTTACTGCACTTAATGGTCACTCAGTACGAGGAGGCTGACATGTTTGCCGGAAAATTTGCCCAATAGGGTTGTTTCCATCTACAAATCTTAGAGCAGAATTGTATCCCAATAAATTCTTTTGGATTATAAGAACATGTTAAACTACTTTTAGGGGACCTGTAATTACCATATTTTTGTAAATATTGAATTTAAAATATCTTTTGGCACACGTCACGTGACCAAACTCGAAACGTTTTTGAAGATTCTGATGACGTCACAACTCTCAGATTGACATTGTTGACAGTTAGGCGATAAACAACAAATGAAAAATGTCAGTTGACAGTTCGTATCTTCTACGTGTGTATGTGGTTAAGTGTCAAACCGTAAACTGTGACGTCACACAATTTTCAAAGAGCGTTTTGGGCGCGAAAGCATCTGTCAAAATATATTTTGTTAATTTAACATATTTAAAACCGTTTTTAGTATAAAAGTTGAATTTTAGGGCAACTTTTAGTTAATATAGAACGTAATACAAGCGTTTCAAAAAATTTGAAACAACCCTATTATGTTGTATTGCCAAACAGTTCCTAAATAATTTGAATGAATCATGATTTGTTTTATTAGTATTTTTTTATTTATCTTTATTTCGTTTTTTTTTATGAACGATAAATAATTGTAATTTCTTATTTGACTATTTCTTAGCGTGTAAGTGCTTTGGTGTGATGACATACTGTAAACTTACATTGTATTTAAGTGAATAAATATTGAATAAGCTGCATGTTCATATTTAATAAGTATCCTTCCTTGTAATTACCAGATATGTTGTGGAAATGAATAAAGTGTTTATCTATCTACATTTAAAACTTAATAAATCTTTCAATGAGTCCTAACAAAACTGGTCCTGTTTTAAAATACCTGTCTCTAGCTTTACTTTGCTTTATTTCTAATACGATTTGGTTTAAAAGGCTAGCATCCAGGGTATAACATTCCTAAAAAAAACAAGAATTTGACATTTCGTAGGATTGACAAGAGCATATAATCACTACGTTTTAAGAGACGGGACTTCCATACTAGCGAGTGGACTCAGTTTGATTCGCAAATCATTACCAAAATCTACGACAAAGAACTGTTAAGGAACCATAATACCAACATAACCGATTTAAATAGTGTAGTACGCTACACGCTTGCGATTCTTATCGATATCGATAAAATGGGGAGGGTTGAAACATAGGCTCCTGTCTACAAATTTTGTACTCGAAATCAGATTAGCATCGAGTCCACATTTAAGTTGTATCTTATATAGTGGATAGGTCGGGCTTAATGTGGACCCGAATTATTTTAATACAGTTTTTAAGTCGTGTTTTTTATTTTTTATTTAAAGCTTTATTTTCAAAAAGTTCTGCACATACATGTTTCAATAAATGTTACTTTTCTATGGGAAGATGTATCGTCAGGTCTTCGTTCCCAACAAATTTGACCCACTGCCTGCATCTGAAAACATACAGCCTTGGACAAACATGACTTTATCTACAGTTTATATTCCAAGTATTTGCTAATGAGATGATCAACTGATTATTTAGCGCTAATATGCATCTAAAAATCATGTTTTTCGGCATCCAGTCATCAACAACCCTTTATCAATGCTCTAAGTTTTTATGTATTTATATGTCTGTTAATCATGAGAACCGGTCTGGCCTACTGGGCAGTAACCCTGCCTATGAAGCCGATGGTCCCAGGTTCAAATCCTGGTACGGGCATTTATTTGTGTGATGCGTATTTGTTCCTGAGTCATGTGTGTTTTCTATGTATTTATATGTATATATCGTTGTCTAAGTACCCACAACACATGTCTTATTGAGCTTCCTATGGGATTAAGTCAATTTGTGTAATAATGTCGTATAATATTTTTTATTGATCACAAAAAGAGAGATTAATTTACTTACATTTCAGATTAATATATTAAATAATTACTAGATTAAAAAAAAAATGTCAAATAATGACCATTAATGCATAGATGATAGATAATTTTCCACTGAAAATCTTCGACGAATTAATTTTGTGTCATATTGCATGCAAGTTCACAGGAAATTTCACATATTTTATTTAATTACACTGATATACAAATAAACTTACAATTATCGATAGTTTTAGTACATCCCTAGTTCACAACTAAAAATAATATAAAATATCAAATTTTCGATGTGTTTAAAGCCTGCTGCACCAAAATAAGGTCAAAAGTAACTAAAGCAATACGCACCGGTCTTTATCCAAGGGAAATTTCGCCATAAAATCCCTTTTTCGTGATTTTATTGAGTGGCTCGCTTGCCACATATTTCACACTTAGTGACCCGTTTTCTTGGTGGCATTGTAACAAAGTCGCTCTTTACTCTGATCACGGTTCACTATTTTCAATATTTTCACTAAATAATAAAGAAATTGCACGAAATATCCGAACTAAACATTGAAGCCTTCATAACAAACAAAACAATTAGGCTGACAGTTGACTTGACGTATACTTGACAGAATAAATAGCACTGACGTTTTATTTTTCTTCGTTGGCAAAGATTTGCGAAACAAGTTCCATACAAAACTTATTTTGTTCCTAGTTGCGTCAGCCTGGGATTGACTTGACAGGTCACAGATTAATAATATGTAGCTAGTGACAGGTAAAACGCCTCCTTCAAGTTCAGTCACTGCTCACTGGAAAAAACATAAAAAGAGTCAATTCTGATCTATAAAATAACTAAGATTATTGCCGATTTTTACAAATGTAGTTATAATAACCATCACAAAATGAAGAAATCTGAGCGTTCTGCTAACGCAGACGCGTCCGGCGAGGTTGTGCTATGCGAACCAGATGAAACTACCTGTTTAGTTTGCTTCGCCGAATTCCTCGATCCTGGTGATTTGGAGCTCCACATCCAGCAAGTACATCCATCTGGGAAGCTAGTAGAATGTCAATTTTGCGATAAAATAGTATCAGATGCGGAGGCTTACGTTTTACACATAAGAGATGCCCATTTACTGGACTTCAAGAGCTGTTTGCTTTGCTACAGAATTTTTGCTAATAATACACAGTTGAGGAAGCATGAAGCGAAGCATCCACCTTCCATGCGTGAAGGACCTTTCCCCTGCTCACGTTGCGGCCAATACTTCCTTACCAAATCTGAACTACGTCAACACGAGTATGGTAATCATTTTAATTCAGGTGAAGGGGTGTTTCTAGACAAATACTTTGACTTACTGTCATCCGTAATCAACATTAAAGCTAATACATTTATAAAATCGATTGAAAATGAAGATGAGTTCACTGGAAAGCAGTTTACTTATGTCTGCACATTTTGTAAGTACCGTAACACTGATTTAGAAGCATATGTAATGCATTTAAGAAAGAATAATTGCCGCACGCTTACTTGTGAACAGTGTTGCTCTGTTTTTAAGAAAAAGACTGGTCTAGCTCATCATTTAACCAGACAGACAGACTGTGGTTCTGTTATAGAAGAATTATGCAAGCCAAATAAAGTTAAACCTAAGCAGTGTGTGAAATGTCAAAAATATTTTGATAGTAAGGATATGAAAAGTCATGTTTGTATTCAGAGCTTGAAATGTTCCCACTGTGAGATTGTGTTTACAACTATGTACGAATTGTCCGAGCATCAGTCTAAAGCACATCCTTTAGCAGTAGAGCTGACCATGTGCAAATTTTGCCGGAAAGAGTGTGTCGGAACAGTCATGTTAGAAAAACACATCCAAAGATCCCATAGCCAGGAGCTACATCTTTATAAATATACATGTTCCTATTGCGATACAACTTTCAAGCACCCACAGCGCTTATTCGCACATTATTTTATGAAACATAAAGACATCGAACCATATCTTTGTAAGATTTGTGACATAAAATTTAGAATACGCAAGTCTTTCACTTTACATATAAAACTAAAACATAAAAGTGAGGGTTTTGTTGAATTTGATGAAAGACTCCATGTCTTTTTCACTGATAAAAAATCTGAAAAACCTTTTCAACCTGTCTCTAAGTATGGCCAGAAACCCCCTGAAGCTGATAGAAACATAAAACAAAAGGCTAAAAATAATAAAAGTCAAGACTTGCAGTTGGCAAACATGGAGTCTGATGTAAACTTCACTGAAACAGAAGGAAATCAAACTGATGCAAATGAAACAAAAGAAAAGTCAAGCCGGGCTGTCCGTAAGCGTAAAAAACCTGATATAGTCTTAGAATTATCTGATTATGACAGTGATGATGAACCTCTTGTAGTCACGAAGAAGAAAGCTAAGCTAAAATCGCAGTTAAGAAAGAGACCGCTACAATGGAAAAAGAAAAATCTAAAAAAACCCTCAAAAAGCCAATTTACATGTGACATATGCAAAAAGTATTGCTACACGTTCCAGAATTATCAGAACCATCTAAGTATGCATTTCAAAGATGAGTCTAAAAGGTGTATAAAATGTTCACTTTCATTTAAGACTAAAGCTGATCTGGAAAGACACATGAGGGATCAACATTCTAGTTCACGTTTGACAGAAACACTGAAAAGTATTCTAGAAAGAAGAAAGAAAGGGGAACAGACACAGGAGATATCAGCCACAAAGAAATTCCTCAACACCATAAAGAAAGTTGAAATTGAAAAGTATAATGTAACAGCAACTATAAAACCTATTAGTAAAGAATTGTCAGTACAAAAGTTCATAGAAAGCTTTACACCTGAAGGAGGGGAGGTTAAAAATGTTCAAATAACAAATAGTGTTAGTCTAATCAAAGTTGCTAACCCAGTCCCAAAGGAGCCTGTTATAAAGCTAAACAAATTCAAACCAGTACCAGAAATTAAGGAATCGCTCATTAAGCTAGCGATGCCTGTCAAGTTTAAAAAGTGTAATGAAAGACACAGTGTCACTGTTAAAAAAGTAAAAACTATGCCAATACAAACAAGGATTAACTTCACTTATGATGATGGTAACCAATTTCAAGATGACAATGATTATAATAATGACAATTCTGAGGAAGAAACTAAAGATAATATACCAGAAGTAGAACAAGAAGTAACTCTAGTAGAAACAGAAGAGGTGCCTAAGAGAAACCCAGCAACACATAAGATAGTTATACCAAAATTGCCTAAAGAATTAAAGTCTATAAGGATAGCACATCTTTTACCGGAAGCTCCTTATTATAAAATTGTAAAAATGGATGATATAATGAAGCAACAGCATCATCAAGAACCAGTTAAAAAAGATGATGGAAAAGCAAATGCTCCACCCGCAGAAGTGAGGTTACCGGATGGGACAAAGCTGGTTCATGTCAATCCTCTCGCACATCTTCTCGGAGATAAACCATTGGAGCAAATTGTGAAACCCAATAAATATTACAAAACTGGCACGAGAAATTTCCAAGATTTACTAGCAAATGCTTTGAAAAAACTAGATAGTGTACCCAAAAAACAGGTTAAAAAGAAAAATGGGAAAACAGAAAATATAATTAGAAAAGAAATAGAACTCTCTGAGAAAGAGAAAGAAACTGACGTTGATATATCAGATAATGTTCCTCCAGAGGAACAGGACAAAGTTGACTATGAATGTTCGGTTGAAGTCGATCCTAATGTTAAAGAAGGAAATGTAGATAATCAAACTTTTATTGATACAGAAAAAGACAAAAAACTTAAGTGATAAATGAAATGACTACTTTCGACTCTTTCGAGGAACTAAACCAAATATCTGAGAAAATAATAATCATTGCCTAATCATGTGTTTGGTATACGCCCAAATACCTAAGATGTGCCCCGGCCCCCTGGGGATAGCGAGAGATAGCTTGTTGAGATAGCGAAGCGCTTCAGTAAGTAGAAAAGATTGATTCATATCTTTCGCTCGCGGTGATATATACATTTAGTAGTAGTAGTAAACTCGTCAGTAAATCTGTAGACTATATTATTGTGAGTAGTAGAGAGAGATGTCAATTAACACAGCCATAAGTGCGACCAAGATGGCGAATCACGCGATCTCGCCATGTTTTCCCGACACGCTCTGAATTCTTCTGAACTTCTCCGAAACATATTTGCGTCGTCTCACTCGCTCACTTGCTCGTCACGCTCGGCCGGCTCATTCAATTCATGAGTGAGAAAGAGCGAGCAAGGAACACTGAGATAGATGAGTTACTGAGCGAGTAAATCATCAGTGAGTTGAAGAGTTCAATCAAAAGATATATTTCATTTAAATCACTCAATCGTGAACGACACATGTCTATACTCTGTATCTTTACGTATTTAAATAAAAGTAAACCAACGATTTGTAAATTAAATATTGATGTTTGAATTTAAAGTCTTTTTCCAGATTAGAAATTTTAGACCCTCAAAAGTAGTGGTAACTTTTTTCCTCAAAAATTAAATGTGAGTAATTAGGGGTCATCCATTAATTACATCACACGAATTTCTAGGTTTTTTGACCCCTCCTCCTTGTCATACTTAGTCACATTTGGAAAGCCCCTCCCCCCCTGGTGTGACGTCACATTTTTGGCAATTTTGTTTTCAAGGAAATCGGCAAATTGTATTAGGTATCAAGGTATCATTCATATTTTATCATAATATTTAAAAAAAGGAACATTAGTAATTTTATAACTCAAATCTGATTAGGAAAGAAAATTAAACGAATAAAAACGATTATCGTTCCATAAGGTTGTTATTTAACTGTACAGTGAATTTATAAATATATATATATTTTGGCTTACTGATGAAGTTAAAGTGACGTCACAAAGTTTGTGACCCCCCCCCCCCTCCCCTTGTCACAACATGTCACTTTTCCTTGACCCCCTCCCACCCCCTAAACGTGTGATGTAATTAATGGATGACCCCTTATGCACTGAATTATAGTGTCGTTTACATATTATTTTACCGCAATGTTAGATATCATAGGAACCCTAGCATTTCGGAAGACAATTTAATTACAACTACTTTTGAGGTTAGAAAAATTCTAATCTTAAAAAACGAGGTATAGACAAGAATCCTATATTAGTTATTCAACGCAGCTACTAATACAAGATAAACATCTTAAATTCTATTTATAACATGTGGTTTCATGCAATGATATCTGGCCACGACACATAATAATAATAATATTCTTTATTGTGCACAACGAGAACGTTATTAAATACAGCAAGCAACAACAGGCGGTCTTATCGCTAAAAAGCGATCTCTTCCAGACAACCTTCAGGTAGTAGAAATTACCTTCCTTGCCTTGTTTTTTGCCTTGTGTGGTAGGGCACAGCACAGCAGATGTCATTCCAGATCTAGAGCAGAGCCCAACCGGGGAAGTACCTCCACCTTACAGAAAACCGCAGCCAAATAACACTTGACCCTACTCATAGTGTTGTGTTCCTGCCGGTGAGTAAGGTTGCCAGAGCTCAACGAGGGGGGTGGGGTTAGGGTCGGCAACGCGCATGTAACTCCTCTGGAGTTGCAGGTGTACATAGGCTACGGAGACTGCTTACCATCAGGCAGGCCGTATGCTTGTTTGCCACCGACGTAGTATAAAAAAAATTACCGTAAGGAAGAAATATGTATAAGGGTAGCAAATATAAATCCTTATTCACACATCCTTACCTTCCTATGCTTGTAATGTGATATGCAATAAACTATTCTATTCTATTCTATTCCCAAGACTCACGGTCATTGACATATATCTAAGGACGGGCTTTACGGGCAATAAGAATGAGGCCAGTACAGCGGTGTCACTCACGAATTCGAGCCAATCGTGCAGTCTAACGCCACAACGCTATTGGTTGATGAGTTCGCATCACGCGCGCGATTGGTCGCCACTAGTTGCGTTGGACTGCACGATTGGCTCGAATTCGTGACACCACTGAACTAGCACCATTCTTAGTTCCTGTAAGGCCCGTCCTTAGATATATGACAATGCTCACGGTCCTGCCTATAGTACTTATTAAATTCGATGAAATGCTCAAAATTCATTGGCAAATTTTGTTTTTTCTAGTATAGCTGGACTTTAGGTTTGTAAATACCCTTATTTATAAATCTTTACGGGCCTGATTTAGGTAAATTATGTTTTATCCTTTTCTTACAAATACATAAGTCAAAATGACAGATAAAGACAAACAATTCATAGCTATACTCTATATCTTTAGGTATTTAAAAAAAGGTAAACAAAATCTACCCTCGATTGGCTTAACGAGCTATTACATTTTGTAGATGAAAACATTACATGATCCAATAATGTAGGGTTTAAAGTCAGGTCGTTCAGTGACAGATCCAGGCGCTTTTGTATTTGGTTGGTTAACCAATAAATGTTAAAACTACCCGAAAATGTACAAATTGTTTGTTTACTTTTATTTCAATACCTAAAGAATAAAGATACAGAGTATAATTCAGGCCAGTAACGCGTTTATGAATAACGCCTTTAGAAAATTATATGTAATTAAAAAAACCAGTATTATTTCAAAATATTTTTTATTACAATCGAAACGAATCCTTTAAAGAATGGCCAAGTTTATTGGATAATACATCACAGTAATACATACATACATGCAAAATCATACAACAAATGATTTTTTATTTATAATATTATAACAATGCTAATTATTGTATTTTACTTATTTCATAATAGAATGTCAGTTATTACAGTATCTAATGACTTTACTTATATAATATGCTTGGCTAAAATTAATACATATATATAACAATTATTATGTTGAATTAGAAACGGTATTTTTATTGCAAAAGTACAATGACGATTCTAACGAGCTCAAACTCAGTTGGATTGCAATTCGAATTAAATTAACGCCGTAAAAAAGTAGCAGTATAATCGCCATGAATATTCGCAAAAAAGAAAAATTGCCATAGCATATAAAGCTTGACCAGTAATATACATATGATCACGCGCCATATGGCGGAATTTCATTGGAAATATTTTTTTCGTTCTAAACTGAACTGTCACCCTATACATGAGAATGACAGTCCTCTTGACAATGATCATATATTTAGATTTTAGTACTGTTAGTTAAGTACGAAATAAATGTAAAGATGTACTCAAATCAATGTCAAAACTGTTAACATAATATAATATTAAAGATCTTACATTTTTGGTTTCATTTATATCATTATTTGGAAAATTTTACCTTTTGAACGCAAAGAACACCTAAAGTCGTCGTTACTAGTCGTGCCCACAGCGCCAAGGACGTATAGGTGTTATGGCGGACGCTGTCAAAGTAACCTTCACACTTTCGACAAAGGTTTACATTAGCTCGCGTGCGCCCGGGAGCTTGGCGTTTGAGTGATGTTTATGTTTATGACATAAAGCGTTCAAAGGGTTAAGAACATACACCGGATGCGTGGGCGTAGACGAGTGCGTAAAATCTTGAACGCACACGTCACGCAAGCGGTGTGACGTCTCTAAAAAAGATCTGTATATTACAACGCGCGCGTGCACGCCTAGGCACACGCATCTGGTTCCTAAAACAGTTGTAAACTTTTAGTAAATGTCACAAACTCAAAGATGAAACAAAATATGAATACCTATAGAAATTATTTACGGTCAAAATTGAATGTATTGAAATAAATAAATGTCAAATAACTGAAAGCTATATTGATATGAAGATGAAACTGTGTACAATAAAAATTAAGGTAGATTTTACTTATGTAAAAGCGACCCTTTTAAACTATAATATTAACTTAAAATAAAACTTAATTTATTTTTTACATATTTTAGGAATTAATCCGTAACTCGACTAAAAAATGCTTCATAAAATACTTCCGATTTCAAGGTCTTCAGCTGATGGGCTAGAGGGGGGGGGGGGGGGGGGGGGTGTTTCTCCTAAATTTACTTGGCGCCGTGCCGTGGAGCAAGCGTTGGGTATATCGAGGATGGGGTGAGAGGAGGTTACACCCCAGTGGGGGGGGGGGGGATTACGAATATTAATGAGATTACCTTTGATCGAATTTTCTCATATAACACAATAATGACGTATTTTGTTCAATACTGTATGTATAGTCACGTTTGAAAACATCGACACGATCGAAGTCCCAAAAATATGTATACACGCCTTTATGGCCCATATATTAGGGTACTGTATACATATTTTTGGCACTCTGTCCGTATCGATATTTTCAGACCTATGTATTTTTTTATTAAAGTACTTGCATCAACTGGATTACGTGCATGTATATTTAAATTTCAATACTCACTAAAATAATTTACTACGTTCGAGTTACGGATTTAACAAAACGCTTATGTTTCTATTTAAACTACACTATCGACTTATTAAATGTAGAAGAATTGTTGTCTATGAATTCCCCCGAGTTTGGCAGTTGCGGTAGATGGCGCTGTACGGCGCCATGCTTTTGTGAAACAGAGGGCTTACCGCGAACCCCGTTCGACGTGTTGCCTCCCTGTCACGCTTACGTACGAATTCACAAGTGCGACAGAGAGGCAACACGTCGAACGTGGTTCGCGGTAGGCCCTCTGGATTGTCAAACGTAAATATTTACAGCCAGAGTTATCGGATAGTGTGGAGCCTTACAAATCGTCTACATTTAACAGATCTATGAATATACAAAATTATCAAAACAGTTAAAAACACAACCCTGACTGATGTCTGTAGTTCATCATCTACATATAATTTTAAACAATGATCAGGCTGCGTTTCCACCAGAGACGAGCAAGGACGCGTAGGGAGGGATGTGTTTGTTAAGAAAGATAGAATCACTGCACGCTGAGCGAGGTAAACAAATGAAGTGATTTTATTGGTTGCCTATTTATAAAACACATCCTTCACATCTCTGATGGAAACGCAGCCTAAAGTAGGAAAACGACATAAATCAGAGTTGACTTTTCAACATAACTTTAAGTTACTACCTAGAAAACCGTCCAACTTTGCCCGGGTAGGTTAACTTTGCCAGCCATTGTGGAACCTAGCCACCATACAATATAAGTTACGCTCTAATTTTAAAACAACTTTCTGTAATAATACGAAATTTAAGTGGCGAGTAGAAGTTTTTACATACAATTTTTTTTTATCCACAAATTTTTTTCTATGTTAATGTCACAGCTGTTGGATCTCCAAATAAAAATAATAAATAAGTTTTTGGCAAAAATTTCATTTTTGGTACAAGCTTTTATCGCTGACTGTACTTTTCTTTCCACAAGTAACTAATACTCACTAACTAAGTAACTAGTATTTGTGTTGTACTCATCGAGACAATTCTAAAAACCCCAAACACAATTAGGTTACGTTGTTTTATCACAGAGTTCCTATGGCTACCTCCTGTCTCCATCATCAGATCATCTCTATGGTACCATAATATTGCATTGTCACCCGACTTACATATGTATGCAACTTTTCAGCTTCATCGGAAACCGGGAAGTGGGTCAAATTTAACTTGCAAGATTTAACAGACAATGGTCAGGTGAAAAAAAGCTTGTAAAAAAAAAAATGTGACGGAGTGAAGTTTTTTGAGATGAAATTTAGTTTTTCATATTTCCCATGTAAAATATAATCTACAGCTAGAAAGACATACAATAGCACTCGTTTTTATTTTATTTATTTGAGAGAATACGCAAATACAAGTGTGACAGAGTGGTCGCCCTCTGGCGACGCCCATACATAATATATAAAATCACATATATAACACATATTTAAAAGAGACTGCACTTTAATCTTTCTGGTTTAACCCCTTGGTTGACTGGTAGAGAATGCCTTCAGGCATAACGTCCGCCATTTGTACCTTCATGTATTGTGGAATAAAGATTAAATAAATAAATATAAATAAAGATAATGTGCAAGATAAAGGTAGTTTATTATTCAAGTAGGCATATTACAATGCGCTTATGAACGTCAAATAAAGCTACGCCAGCTCTAACCCTACACCTCTGATCCGAGAAGATTTAAATCCCCCCTCAAATGGAGGAGGGTATCCCAATATGGACCGACAAGAAACTCGGCAGAACATATCTTTTCAAAACATTAAATAAGAAAAAATACCATTTACAGTACATATGGTGCTACTTTATCGCACTAGTGCGAAAATTAGCATATTACGTTACTATGTCGAACATTTAAAGGGCCATATGTACTGTAAAACGTTGTACGATACATGTGCGAATAGGTAATTCGCAACTCGTGTCGATTTTCCTATTTTTCGCACTGTATCGTAATGTACTATTAGATTACTGGTTAGGTTCATGCCAAGATTCATGTAATTCTTAAATTACATGCTTTAATGCCGGTTCGTAATGACAGCGTAACGTGGATTGTATGGAAGCGGCTTTGTGCGGCAGATTCGTGTGACTCGGGGTTAACCTCTTAACTACAAGTATTATATAGCGTCAACCGGGGTGAATAGGGTCGGCTGGGGTGAATAGGGCCAAAACATAAATTGAGTTTTACCTGAAAATTCCTTAATATCTCCCACACAAAGTGTATCAAACAAAATCTACTATTATTTCAAATTTATATGGGTAGATATTAAGAAATTATTAGGTAAATCTCATTTTAAGTTTTGTCCCTATTCGCCTCAGCCGTCCCTTCTCACCCCGGTTGAGGGTATCGCTCGTTTACGCCTGTACCGTCGGCCTGTGTGGAGACGTGTCTGACGACTCCATGCACATTTCTGACGCCTGCTCGGCGAGCTCCATCGTGATCTGTCGATAAAACGATACATGTGAGAAATAGTACATTACTATAGAGGCCGGTTGCAGGCCAAGCAGATATAGACGGCCGAGCGTAGCGAGGTCGTCTAGGGATACGCGGCCGGCAACACCGTTTCTCGCAGAGATTTGTATAGTGCTTTTCTTAAACTAGCCATGAAATAATTTAAAAAAAAATAGGATGATGATGGTTGTTTCATGTCCTAATGTGATAGGTTATTCAGTGCGTGGGGTATTGAAGGGGAACAAAAATGTAATTATTTTGGCGCTACGACGCACGCCATTACGTTTTTTCTTTTCTTTTTCTTTTTTGTGTTTATTATTATTTTGGGGGTTATTGAAAGGGGAACGAAAATTTGATTACCTTTACGCTACGACGCACGGTTTAGGAGATACAGCCCTATAAAGATTTCTCCATGACAAAAAAAAAACTTTATGGGGCTGTATCTTCTAAACCGTGCATCGTAGCGTTTGTTCCCCTTTGATACCCTGAAATAATATTTAACAACACACAAAAAAGAAAAAAAAAAACGCAAAAGACAAAAAATAGAATGTTAATTGTATGTTTTTTATGGTTGAATGCCAAGACGTGCCATAATTTGACGTTTAAAAACAAAAGAAGGTTGCCTTACAGGCCTGGGTGTGTAAGGCTGTATGAAATTACTTTACGAGTACATATCATCTTCACTCATCGCACCTGATATGTAGTATTTCCGGACCTAATTTGAAGTAAGTCATGTCAACATTTCGTTACAAGTTTGAGAAAAAGTAGATGTTAACCAAGGGATGAAAGTTCAGGCTCGGACTCGACCTCGACAGCAATGGTGCTTTTACCTAAGTTAACTTCTTTTCATTTCGAATACGAGTAAAGTAAAATACATATGTATTTAAAAAAATATGAGTAAGTCGTTTCTAGTATTTCTTGAGAGTATTTTCAAATAACAATTTAGGTAAAAGTATTATGATGTATGGAATGGGGGGTTAAATATCAGAATATAAATTGTACTACAAATCCATTTAATATCAAATTTTAATTGCTCATCGTAATATAAACGAAAAAAAAACGTACTGGGGGAGTAAAATGCTCTAGTGCAAAAACTATCATTTTCTGCACACTTTTTAGAAAAACAACGACTAAAAAAATATTAATTTCGACGATGAAAAGAGCCGTGTGACTCTTTTCATCGTCAACAATTTTGGCGATATACGTCTTTATTGCACATTTTATACCTTCTGTCGGGCGGTGGTGGTGCGACTGAGAGAGATAGTATCTTATGACGCATCCTACATACTGAGAGAGAGAGATAGTCCCACCAGTCCTATGAAACTGTCCGCGCAAGCTCGGATTTATGCCTATGAATCTCGTCCCGCCGGTACAAAACCTAGTTGGTTGCCACACACGCTCACGCACGCACGTCACCGGGCGCTGTAATATAATTTCTATTTTTACGATAGTTATAAGGTAAGTTGTAAGTAGGTACTATGAAATTTCTTTAAACATGTCATGTTTTATGCGAAACTATTTGAAATAGGTATCTAATTTAAGTTGGTTTGGTACGTAAATGTTTATTTTAACGACAGTAGTTATGTACTTAACTTTACACCGAAAAGTACTGCCATTACTTATGCCCTGGTTATCTTATAATTATTGAATATTACACGCTATGCTGTTATAGAAACTAACTATGGCAAGTTCTAATATTAGTTTGATCAAACGATTTCGAGACCGATATGGACATGAATGAATTAAAACTTATATTTTTACCTAAGTAGGCAGATATCTTTATTGAATCTATATTGGGTATACCTACTGTCGCATAGGAAACAGAATAACCTAAAACCTGCACTAAAACAAGCCACAATAACAGATTACTTAGAGAAAGAAAAAAATCATACATTTAATAAAAGTAAAACAATTGTAAATGAATAATTAAAATACATAATTTAAGATATCGATTTTATTTTATTTCACTTCGCTGTTTAAGTAGGTATTTATTTGTAAAATCATTTCTAAACATAGGCAACCCCAGCGTTGTGTCGGTGCGCGCGATGCGTTGAAGGTCACTCCATTGTATTTTTGTGTAGGTATCAAAACGGTAGGTATTTGCGTTTCCTTTGAGAGATAAGTATCTGTTCGTAAGAACTATTATATGATGTGGTAATACCTTCTGTCGGGCGGTGGCGGTGCAGTCGGGGGCGGTGCAACTGAGAGAGACTGTATCTGCTGTCGCGTCTTACATACTGAGAGAGAGAGCAGACACAGAGACAGTAATACCTTCTGTCGGGCGGTGGCGGTGCAGTCGGGCGGCAGCGGCAGGGCGGCCAGCAGCGCGGCCAGGTGCGCGGGCGGCTCGCGCGCCGCCACGGCCAGCTGCAGCAGGCGGGCGCCCATCTCGGCGCGGGCCGCGCAGTGCCGGGGGGTTCTATGAAGTTAAAGTTATACATAGTAAGTTTTTTGGACTCCTCTACTGTTATCTGTCACGAGATGGTCTGATGTTGTGAAGAGGGTGGTTGGCGGCAACATGCAGTGCGTGTGCAATATGGCTTATGACCGCACAATATGGAGACGGAGTATACATGGTCGCGATCCTCAGCAGGGAGGGACCGAGGAAGAAGAAGAAGACTGTTATCTGTCATTTATACATTCATGAACACTAATATAAGAGCATACATATTTGGTTTGAAGAAAAGTCTATATTGTCTATTCCTTATAACAGCACTTGTGCTTTAAAATCGCTAAAACGTTCCTGCGATTAATGGCTACCAACCGAACAAAATCAAAATTAATAAAATTTAAACTTAGTACGAGTATATATTACTACCAATTAACGAAATATTAATTAGGTTGTGTATTAGAAACAATTGCTTCATAAGTCAGAAACGCGCATGTGGCACCCTTAATATAGCAACACCCATAGACTACGAAGACCGCTTAGCGTTGCTTGTTAGTCTCCATAGGCTACTGTTGCCAAAATCGTGAAAAAACTATCAAAAAATAGAATTTAGCAAGAAGCAAGTACCAGGGCCTCATGAGTTACGAGGAGGTGTCGCCGACCGGCCGGGCCGCGGCGGGCCGGGCGCGGAACAAGGGATGCTCGCGTATCTTAGCTGTTTATTTTTGGTTTGTTTACCTATATGTTATGTTTCTAGAAAAAGTATTGTATGCGACGTTTTATATGTCAAAAAATGCTCGTAGCGTATTCCTTTACGATGTTCGCCTACGCCTTTATTGACCCTTCTTATACAACAGTTGCATAAAATACTATTAATCAAAAATTTCACTTTTGATTCAAACTTTAAATAACCACCTCCATCTTCAGATCAGCTAGATGGTACCTTAATATTAGATTGTCACCCCACATATATTCAAATATGTTAAGTTTCAGCTCAATTGAATAATGAAAAGTGGGTCTAATTAATCTTGCAAGATTTGATTACATTTTTTTTTTTTCCGGTTCCGGTATTTCAACAGTAAAGATGGTTGTCAGTGCTTTCCGTGGAAAATAATTAATAAGTCAGTGTAAACGAAGCTAAAACAATTGGACTGTGAATAATATTATACATTAGAAGTGTACGAAAGGATACTAGTGAAAATCCCAACGTTTTACGTAAAATTCGCAACAAAAAATCAGTGAAATAACCGATGCAAACATAACCTTCAAAGTTAAATGTCATATCAATATCACAGACCACAAATCGGATATTTGGATCTTGCCATTGCCAACATAACAGTTTACTTTCAGTGTTGTCACACAAAAAAAAAAAAAAAAAACTAAACATCAATAAAAGTGACATATTAGAAAGACAAGCAACCTAACAAGAAAAATTACATTCCATTTCAAGCAAACATTTCGTTATTGCATCATGGAGAACATGAATGAACAGATGAATCTATTGTTGAATAAAATGAAAGAAGAATTCCAAAAACAAACTAATATAATAAATGAAACGGTCCAGCAAACTATTGCGTCATCAATAGAAGAAAAATTATTGCCGATTAAGCAGGAAACCGAAAATTTGAAACTTGAGAATAACATGCTGAAATCTAAAATGAAAAACTTGGAATTGGAATCGAAACGGAACAACTTGATTATTCACGGCGTGGAAGAAAAAGAAAGAAACAGTAATGAGCTGATGGAAATAGTTCTGGAAACTTTAAATAATGTCGAAAATAAATTAAACAGTGCCGAATGGGATAAGTGGGAAATTAGTAGAGCGGAAAGATTGGGAAAAAAGATCGAGCATAAAATAAGACCTATTAAAATAACTCTCACACTAGGATGGCGAAAACTGGAACTTCTTAGAAATAAAAAATATTTGCCAAAAAATGTGAAAATTACCGAAGACTTCACAAAAGAAGTTCTTGAAGAGAGAAAGACCCTCATACCGAAAATGATAGAGGCAAGGGAGTCAGGAAAATATGCCATAATAAAACATGACAAGCTTGTAATTAAGGAAAAAAGGGCAGAACATAACGAGAAAAGGAAAAGGGTACCATCTTCACCCCCGTCTACACCAACAAACAATTCCAGTGGGATCGAAGACCAAGAAAAAATTATCCAGCCTGCTAAACAATCTAAAATTAACTCATTTGAAACAACGACAAACAATAAGAATTTGCAGACTAAAGCACAGTCAAAAAACTAGTAAATTATGGTAACCGGGAAATAAAAATTAACAATAGTACAACCCCAGCGATCAATCAAAACAAAACATTACTCCCCAAGCCGACTGGTCATCGTGGGGATTGCGACCGAAACCCTCCAGAAAGTAAAATACCTCACATACACAAAAAGTATAAAAACCAAAAACAACCTATAAGAAATCAATCCAAAAAACAAAAAAATAAAAACATCTATATTGCAACTTTTAATGTGAGAACACTGCGAACAGCAGAATCTTTGATACAGTTAGAACAATCCGTAGAAAATATAAAGTGCGATATAATTGGCTTAAGCGAAGTAAGGAGAGTAGGAGAAGAAATCATAGACCGAAATGAATACATATTCTTTTATAAAGGTGAAACAAAGGGTATGTTTGGAGTTGGATTTTTAGTAAATGTTGTAGGTAGTTCTATAATAAGGTATATCTACCCGTTATTATTTTAATAAACCAGTTGTCATCTGAGCTCGGTGTTTGATTTACTACATGGTGGCAGCGGTGAAAAATAAATAGTTTTTGTGCAGTTATTGGAGTTTATTGGTGTAAGAATTATAAGTTATTGTGTTTGTGCTAAAGTGTACTTCAAATGGAACATGCGAGACCGCCTCCCGAGCTCAACACCGACGGGAGCCCCGTCAGCCGGGCTGACGCGTGGCAATGTTGGAAGATGCAATTCAATTTATTTCTTAAGGCATCTGGAGTAGTTAAAGAAGACTCCGCGACTCAGGCCAGTTTGCTTATCAACTTAATTGGACCCGAGGGGTTCAATGCATATCAAACATTCGAGTTCAACAAAGAAAGTGATCGCGATGATATAAAAATCCTTCAAGAAAAGTTCGATGGATATTTTGGTCTGAAACCGAACATAACTTTAGCGAGATACAAATTTTTTACTCGCAGCCAAGAAGATGGAGAAACTATAAGCCAGTACGTAACGGCACTTAGATTATTAACAAAAAAACTGTGCATTTTCCTCATTGGAACAGGATTTGATTCGCGACCGTATCGTCTGCGGCATAAGTAGCACTATCGTGAGAGACCGACTGCTTCGTACGGAGGATTTGACACTCGATAAGGCGATAAAAATTTGCCAAGCGGATGAGATATCGAGTGACGGTTCCCGGAGACTAGACGCACTCAAAATAAGCGCGGGTCCCTCGCAAGTGGACGCCGTGCAGCTCCGTGGCGGCAGGGCTGGCCGCGGGGCCCGAGGCGGCGGGCGCTGGAGGCCGAGCCGCGGCGCCTGGGGCGCCCGGCCCGGGGGCAGCGGCGCGGCGCCGCCCGTGTCCGGGGTGCGGCCAGACCTGTGACCCCGGCAAGTGTCCGGCTAATGGAGTGCAGTGTTTCATGTGTCAGGGCTATGGGCATTTTGCGCGAATGTGTGTGAGTAAATCGGTAAATAATAAAAAGGTGTATGACATTGCGGTTTGTGACGATGAATCGGGTAATGAGTACGAGTCGTTTTATGTACCGGTGATTGCTAATGTTTCGTCAGTGAGTTCATCATCAAAGGACTGGTATGAGACACTAAGAAGTGAGTATGGCGAGGAAAATTTTAAACTTGACAGTGGTGCCGATATAAATATGTTATCTTATCACAGGTATTTGCAATTAGGTTGTGACCCAAAACTGATTGTAGACGAACCGAGCACGAGATTGTTTTCTTATTCTCGCGATGTTATTCCTATTAAAGGTGTTTCTATTATGGATTGGTATTATAAAAACCGAGTTTATAAACTAAAATTTGCAATAGCTGGTGACGAGCATTCTGAAAGCGTACTGGGGCGTGACAGTTGTACCGAGTTAGGGTTAATTAAACGTGTCCATTCTGTAGATTTATCTAAATATAGTAATTTATTTGAAGGGCTGGGCTGTCTTCCAGGGCTGTACCACATAGTGGTGGATGAGACTGTTCAGCCGGTTATTAGTGCCACTCGGAAGGTACCGATAGGTCTACATGATAAATTGCGGCAAGAGCTAGATAGAATGGTACAGTTAGGAGTTATTCGTAAAGTGAGTCATCCCACGCGATGGGTAAATGCGTTAGTTATCGTGGCTAAGAAAAATGGGTCACTTCGTATCTGCCTTGATCCCCGCCCGCTCAACTGCGCCGTGCAACGCGCTCACTTCCAACTGCCGACTATCAATGAAATAGCTGCTAAACTTCACGGGGCCCAGTACTTTTCAGTTTTAGATGCTAGTTCGGGGTTTTGGGCTATACAATTGGATGAAGAGAGTGCCGACTTATGCACGTTTGGCACGCCATTTGGCAGATACCAGTATCTTCGCTTGCCATATGGAATTAATTGTGCTTCGGAAGTATTTCATGCTAAGATTAAACAGCTGTTAGAAAATTTAGATGGAGTCGACTCGTTCATTGACGATATTATTTGTTGGGGCCGCACGAAGGAAGAACATGACGAAAGGTTAAATAAATTATTAAAAAGGGCAACGGAAATAAATTTGAAATTTAATAAGGATAAATGTAAGTTACGTGTAGAGGAAGTAACGTACTTAGGACACGTATTCAATAAAAACGGTATGAGACCCGATCCCGAGAAGATTAGGGCCATAAAAGATATGCCCACGCCTGAGGATAAAAAATCGCTTGAGCGATTTTTAGGTGCAATTAATTTTTTGTCTAAATTTATCCCCAATTATTCGGAACATACTTTTCCATTAACTAGATTGCTTAAAAAAGAATCCGTATGGTTTTGGGATTCCGTGCACGACGAGGCGTTTGCTAAATTAAAAGATTTGGTGTGTAATGCGCCAGTGTTGACGCTGTTTGACGCGTCGCAGCCTGTAGTGATTTCGGTAGACGCGAGCTCGGTGGCGCTGGGCGCCACGGTCCTCCAGGGCGGGCGGCCTGTCGAGTACGCGTCGCGCACGCTCACCGACACACAAATGAGGTATGCGCAAATAGAAAAAGAGATGCTGGCGATTGTGTTCACGTGTGAGAAATACCATCAGTACATTTATGGTCAAAAGAATGTTATTGTAGAAACTGACCATAAACCATTAGAAAGTATTTTCAAAAAAGCATTAGACACTATCCCAGTACGCTTACAGAGAATGTTGTTACGTTTGCAGGGTTATGACTTAAAAGTTAGCTATAAACCTGGTAAATATATGTATATACCCGATACCTTATCGCGCGCGCCTCTCCCAGATTTATATGATGACTCAATAAGTAGATGTGTTGTGTACCAAGTGAATCAATTACTGGACAGCGTACAGATGTCACAATCTAAACTCAAACTCATAAGGGAGGAAACTGTAAAAGATGAAGCCTTGTGTCAGTTAAAAGAATATATAAATAAGGGTTGGCCACAGTACAAACGTGATGTTATTGAAAAATTGAAATGTTATTGGTCATATAAAGACGAGTTACAAATAATTACAGACATAATTTTTAAAAATAAGCTTATTCTAATCCCTGCTGCGTTAAGAGGACAAATGCTAAAAATCATTCATGACGGTCATCAGGGCATTGACCGCTGCAAGAGCCGCGCGCGAGAGGTATTGTTCTGGCCAGGCATCACACGCGACATTGAGTTGTATGTGCGGCGCTGTGAGGCCTGCCAAGAGTGCCAGAATGCTCCCGCTAGGGAACCTATGTTGCCAGTACCTATTCCAGAATTGCCGTGGTGTAAAGTAGGAATGGATATATTTGAGTATCGAAAGCAGTACTTTCTGATTATGGTTGATTATTTCTCGGGATATGTTGAGGTGGCTCAGTTGAAAAACATGACATCATTATCTGTAATTAGTGTTATGAAAGAGAATTTTGCTAGATACGGGATACCGCAAACAATAATCACAGATAACGCTACCACATTTACAAGTCGGGATTTTAATCGGTTCAAAAGTCAATGGGGATTTGAGCACATAACATCTTCCCCCCACTACGCTCAATCTAACGGAAAGAGCGAAAGAGCCGTTCAAAGTATAAAAAAGATTTTAACAAAATCAATAAATAGTGGTACGGATTTCTATCTAGATTTGTTAAGTTACAGAAATACGCCACGTGGAAACATAGGTTCCCCCGCGCAATTGTTAATGGGTCGAAGGTTGAATTGCAGGTTGCCTGTTCATCATAGTTTGTTAGAACCGGTTAATATGAATTTGCGTTGTCATAAGGCACTAACTAAGCAACAAAATAAAACAAAAACAAACTATGACAAACGTTGTAGGCATCTTGCAAAATTAAATGTTGGCGATGACGTAATAATAATGGACCACACTAGTATGACTAATAAAATGAGAGGGAAAATTGTAAAAACGTGTAGTACTCCCCGGTCATACATAATAAAAAATCGGAGAGGTATGGAATACCGTCGTAATCGCAGGCATTTAATTAAGTGCGAGCCGGTTGCGCCACCGCCACCGACCACGCAACCGCCGGGACAAGGTTCGAGTCCGCTCGATGTACAGTATGCGCCTGTTGTCGAGCAGGCTCCGAACCCGTGTACGAGCGTTACTACCCAAACTACGCAGCCCAACGAGCCCACACTGACTCGTAACAGAGCTCGCAAAATGGGTATTGATATCAATGCTTTGTTTTAAGTATACCAATTTACTTGTACTTATTTAAAAAACTTATTATTATTCTCTCATCTCTTTTGTTTGTTTTTCTTTTCTTTTCTCTTTTGAAACAAAGAGGAGAGGAATGATTAGGTATAAATGAGTTATTCTTCTCAAGTTACTTTAGTTTTATATACGTAAGTTTAGTATGCATGCTTATTATTTTTAAGGGAAAGATGTTGTAGGTAGTTCTATAATAAGGTATATCTACCCGTTATTATTTTAATAAACCAGTTGTCATCTGAGCTCGGTGTTTGATTTACTACAGTAAAAAAGCAACTATCAAAGGAAATTGAAGAATTTATAGGTGTTTCAGAGAGAATTGCAGTCCTAAATATAAATATACCAGGCTGTAATAAATGGTCGATAATACAAGTATATTCACCAACAGATACAGCTACGCAAAAAGCGAAAAATTCCTTCTATAAAGACCTAAGGGATACTTTAGAAAATACACACAAAAATAAAATATTAATGGGAGATTTTAACAGTACCTTGGGATCAGATAAAATAAATAACAACAATATTGGCAACTATACTACAGGAAAAAGAAATGACAATGGTGACAGATTAATAGAATTCGCAACAGAAAATAGATTATACATATTGAATACATTTTTCAAAAAACGTTTTAGTAAAAAATGGACTTGGATATCACCATTAGGAGTAAAGGACGAAAGAGATTTTATATTAAGTAACAATCGGAAAATATTTGAAGATATAGAGCCACTTAATAATGTTAATTTTAACTCGGATCATAGATTATTACGAGGAAAAATAACAGCGAAAACCCCAAAACAATCAAGAAAACACATAACCAACACTAAAATAATGATCCCCCAATCCATACCCGAAGAACTACAAAATACGCTATCAGAGAGACTCACAAGAACTAAACATGCGACTAGTATACAAGATAGATACAACATATTGGAACAGGGATTGACCGATATAAATAACCAATTCAGACTAAAACCTGAGAGAAAAGATAAAATAGGACCAGAAGCAAGTAACCTTATCGAACAAAGACAACTACTATTTATGGACAGGAAAAATAAGAGACGAGAAATAACACATATTAGCAAAAGAATCAACGAAAGTATTAGACAATATAGACAAAAAATAAGGATAGATAAAATTCAATACTACATAGAAAAAACTGGCGGAGTAAAGAAAGCTATGAAACAACTACGAGAAGAAAAACCATGGATAACGTCTATTAAGAACATAAATAAAAAGCAAATATACAAAAGATTAGATATAATGGATGTAGCGACAAAATTTTACAAAGATTTATACAGTGACGGCAATGATAATAATCAATCAGACGATAATCAAGAAAGAATAGAAAAAACAAAAACTAATGTTAAAAACGAATATGACAGGATCCCGGATTTTCTAAGAAGAGAAGTGGAGTATGCAATTCTTACACAAAAGAATGCCAAATCTCCCGGAGAAGACAACATTAGTAATGAGCTCCTAAAAGTCGTCCTTAACACCATCTTAGACCCACTGACAGACCTTTTCAATGAAATTCTGGAAACGGAGACTATACCTGAACAATGGACCAAGACCACAATCACTCTTTTACACAAGAAAGGAGACAAAACTGAAATGAACAATTATAGACCAATAAGCTTGATGAGTAATTTATATAAGGTTTTTTCGAAATTACTATTAGGACGTGTCACAAAAATCTTAGAAGAAAACCAGCCAAGGGAGCAAGCCGGATTTAGAAAGAATTTTTCTACTATAGATCATATCCTAGTCATCAAACAGATAATAGAAAAATGCCATGAATATAGACTGAAATATTATGTAGCATTTGTAGACTACAATAAGGCTTTTGACTCCCTTAAGCATGATGAGATATGGAAATCACTTAGAGAACAAGGAATCTCAGAAAAATACGTTAGAATTATAAAAGAAATTTACTCAAACAGCACGGCTAGGATTAAACTAGAGCGGACAGGCAAAGAGTTTCCTATAAAGAAGGGAGTCCGTCAGGGTGACCCCTTATCACCAAAAATATTTACTGCGGTCCTTGAAAGCGTTTTTAGACGCATGAATTGGGAAAACTTTGGACTCAATATTAAAGGGAGAAAACTCAATCACCTACGGTTCGCAGATGACCTTATACTGGTAACAGATAACCCTTCAGAGCTGAAAACTATGTTAGAAGATTTAGACACACAAAGCAAACTGGTAGGCCTCTCTATGAATATGTCAAAAACAAAATTAATGACGAACAGTACTAAAAAGCAAATTATACTGAATGGAAAGGAAATAGACTATGTCAATGAATATGTATACCTCGGGCAGATAATATCACCTGAAGACCAAACGGATAAGGAACTCGAGAAAAGAACCACAAATGCATGGAGAAAGTTTTGGTCTTTGAAAGAAGTATTTAAGACAAAAGAAATACCTACAGGACAGAAATTTAAAGTTTTCAATAGTTGTATAATACCAATAATAACTTATGGTTGCCAAACTTGGGGACTTACAAAAAAGCAGCACCAAAAACTTAATGTGTGTCAAAACCATATGGAAAGAAGCATACTTAATATAAAACTTAGAGACAGAGTCAAATTGTCCATAATTAAGGAAAAATCAAAAACAAAAACAATAACTAAAATAATAAAACAACAGAAGTGGCGCTGGACAGGCCACATGATGCGAGAAAACATAGATAAGTGGACAAAGGACCTTGTAGAGTGGTGCCCTAGATATAATAAAAGAAAGAGTGGTCCACAAAAGTTTAGATGGTCAGATGATTTGAGTAGAATAGGAGGAGGTAAATGGATGCAAACAGCAAAGGAAAGAAATAAATGGAAAGAAATGGAGGAGGCCTACGTCAAAGGACGAGTTGAGGTCAATGTTGTGAAACAAAATTAATTACATTAATTGTGATAACTGAAGACTTCAATAATAAAGGCTATTTACATTACATTACATTACATTACATTAGAAACAATTGCTTCATAAGTCAGAAACGCGCATGTGGCACCCTTAATATAGCAACACCCATAGACTACGAAGACCGCTTAGCGTTGCTTGTTAGTCTCCATAGGCTACTGTTGCCAAAATCGTGAAAAAACTATCAAAAAATAGAATTTAGCAAGAAGCAAGTACCAGGGCCTCATGAGTTACGAGGAGGTGTCGCCGACCGGCCGGGCCGCGGCGGGCCGGGCGCGGAACAAGGGATGCTCGCGTATCTTAGCTGTTTATTTTTGGTTTGTTTACCTATATGTTATGTTTCTAGAAAAAGTATTGTATGCGACGTTTTATATGTCAAAAAATGCTCGTAGCGTATTCCTTTACGATGTTCGCCTACGCCTTTATTGACCCTTCTTATACAACAGTTGCATAAAATACTATTAATCAAAAATTTCACTTTTGATTCAAACTTTTAATAACCACCTCCATCTTCAGATCAGCTAGATGGTACCTTAATATTAGATTGTCACCCCACATATATTCAAATATGTTAAGTTTCAGCTCAATTGAATAATGAAAAGTGGGTCTAATTAATCTTGCAAGATTTGATTACATACAGACAACTGTCATGAAACTAAATAAAAGCGGATGAAACGCTCAAAATTACCTGCACACACTCTTAATCTCTAAAGTTTTGTTCAGTTAATTATAACAATAGACTCATTAGACAGCGAGGCCGGCTTGAGCGCGGCAGGCGGCGGCCACGCGAGGCCACAGGGCTTCTTAACGAGTCTACACTTTCGCGATCGGCCTCCATACACGATACTAGACTGTAACACTCACTTGACAGCGAGAGCCGCTTAAGCGCAGCAGGCGGCGGCAACGCGAGGCCACTGGGCTTCTAAACACCCCTGGACGCTTTAGTGGTCGGCTTCCATCACGATTAGACTATAAAACTCACTTGACAGCGAGGCCGGCTTGGGCGCGGCAGGCAGCGGCCACGCGAGGCCGCAGGGCTTCTAAGCGAGTCTGTACACTTTCACGGTCGGCCTCCATACACGATACTAGACTGCGGATCTAGAAGAAAACAATAAAGGAATTAATTTAAATGACAGTATAGAGAAGTAAAAAAAAATTGTAATAACATCCATATGACACCTGAGGCTCCTTAATTCAGTCATATCTAACTCGTTGTAAAAACGGTCGGACAATAATGAATGGTCTTATAATCGTCTCAAATTTGGTAATGAATATTCTAAATTTGTATATAAAAGATGAAATGAGAAAGACATTTTATATTTAGTAAATCATGAATATTATGATGCAAACTAAGAACTATGAAATCCACCATCTTGAATTTCTTCATTTTCGGGCTAGCTATAGTTCAGTTTTTTTTTTGCATTAGAAAATGTGAAAACAATCTGGATCTCTTTTTATTGAACTACGCTTTTTAAATAAGTTTTTGGCAAAAATTTCATTTTTGGTACAAGCTTTTATCGTTGACTGTACTTTTCTTTCCACAGGCAACTAATACTCATCGAGGCAATTCTAAAAACCCCAAACACAATTAGGTTACGTTGTTTTATCACAGAGTTCCTATGGCCACCTTCTGTCTCCATCATCAGATCATCTCGATGGTACCATAATATTGCATTGTCACTTAACTTACATATGTATGCAAATTTTCAGCTTCATCGGAAACCGGGAAGTGGGTCAAATTTAACTTGCAAGATTTGATTACAAACAGACAACGGTCAGGTGAAAGTATATAAAAGCTTGTAAAAACATGTAACTAAGTGTATTACCTATGAAAGCAAAATAAGCGTATATGATTTATAATTGTCACATATTTGGCATACTTATTTTTCTAGTGTTTTTCAATAAAAATACACGAAATGAAATATAACTGGGGATCCGAAATTCCCTTACCTCGTCGCACAACCTGATGTAGTGGTGGAGTGCTTGGCCTCCGTGCTGCCAGCCGCTGGCCTCGTTTAGCTTTTCGAGCAGCGGTGCTATGCTGCGTAGGTCACCTATGGACATGTCAACTTGTGGCTAGTAGACTAATAAGTACCTCGTCGCACACCCTGATGTAGTGGTGGAGTGCTTGGCCTCCGTGCTGCCAGCCGCTGGCCTCGTCTCGTCCTGCGGCCTCGTTTAGCTGTTCGAGCAGCGGTGCTATGCTGCGTGTGTCACCTATGGACATGTTAACTTGTGGCTAGACTAATAAGTACCTCGTCGCACACCCTGATGTAGTGGTGGAGTGCTTGGCCTCCGTGCTGCCAGCCGCTGGCCTCGTCTCGTCCTGCGGCCTCGTTTAGCTGTTCGAGCAGCGGTGCTATGCTGCGTGTGTCACCTATGGACATGTTAACTTGTGGCTAGACTAATAAGTACCTCGTCGCACACCCTGATGTAGTGGTGCAGTGCTTGGCCTCCGTGCTGCCAGCCGCTGACCTCGTGCCGTTCTGCGGCCTCGTTTAGCTGTTCGAGCAGCGGTGCTATGCTGCGTGTGTCACCTATGGACATGTTAACTTGTGGCTAGACTAATAAGTACCTCGTCGCACACCCTGATGTAGTGGTGGAGTGCTTGGCCTCCGTGCTGCCAGCCGCTGGCCTCGTCTCGTCCTGCGGCCTCGTTTAGCTGTTCGAGCAGCGGTGCTATGCTGCGTGTGTCACCTATGGACATGTTAACTTGTGGCTAGACTAATAAGTACCTCGTCGCACACCCTGATGTAGTGGTGCAGTGCTTGGCCTCCGTGCTGCCAGCCGCTGACCTCGTGCCGTTCTGCGGCCTCGTTCAGCTGTTCGAGCAGCGGTGCTATGCTGCGCAGGTCATCTGTGGACACGACAACTTGGTTAAATTCAGTAATAGATGGAGGGGTAATCAGTCATAACAGACTAACAAGACGAAGGCCGGTGCCCTAGCGGTAAGAGCGTGAGACTTGCATTCCGGAGGTCGCGGGTTCAAACCCCGGCTCGTAACAACGAGTTTTTCGGAATTTACCAGTCACTTTTCGGTGAAGGAAAGCATCGTGAGGAAACTGGACTGATCCCAATAAGGTATAGTTTATCCTCTGGATTGGAAGGTCAGATGGCAGTCGCTTTCGTATAAACTAGTGCCTACGACAATTCTTGGGATTAGTTGCCAAGTGGACCCCAGGCTCCCATGAGCCGTGGTAAATGCCGGGACAACGCGAGGAAGATGAAATGGAAAGGGATAATTTACTCAAGGGATACCTGCGCATGGACAGTTGCGCAGTTTTGCAAATGTATATTATGGATTACCATAATTGACTGTTCTTACTAATCTATTCTTAAGGTCAAATACAAGTTTTTGTAGACTTATTATAAAGGTGTGTTTAGATTTGGTGAATGCGCAATTTTGTTTCATTGGTAATAAGCGCATTTCAAGGTTAGCATAAATCAAAAACTGCTTTTGACGGCTAGGCGGGCAATAGTAAATTATACAATCGTGATATACTGAGAGCTTTTAGTCAAGTACCGTGTTTCCGGCACAGCACTCGACAAGCTTTGTTGCCTAAGTAAGGTACGAGATTGAAAAGCTTGATTATATCATTATTATATGCAATACTTTTTTGACGAGTCATATAATATAGTATTTTCTTTACTACAAAACCGAAATGATAAATGAAAATTGGTAAGTATCTCAGTAGACAAAAATATAGTACAAAAGACATAAACGCGCGATCATCCGTTTAGTCTTTCCTATGGGAGTGCGGCAGCACGTGATTGGTAATAGTTATTTGTTTTACAAGGGGGCAAAGTTGTTGTTTAACCGCTCGTGCCAATATTGATACCCGAGCAAGCGAAACATTCTAAAATTGAACCACGAGCGTAGCGAGTGGTTCAAGTAGCGTTGCGAGGGTTTCAATGCACGAGGGTTAAACAAACTTTGCCTCCGAGTGAAACACAAAATTTTTCATTACACCAACACGAGGAAACTTCTAACTATGAAATACCAAAACATGCAATCGAAATCAAATCCAAATGAACGTAATAAAAAAAATAACCATTCAAAATCATCATTTAAAAGTAAATTCTACTACCTAACATAAGAAAACAACTCAAAATTTGCATCTGATTACTTTGCCCCACATGTGGATAAAATACAACTTTCTCATTCGTTTTTGAACAATAAAGAGGGCCTTTACCAGTTGGTGCGGTGAAAAAAAAAATTATAGTTGACTACAGTATATCGAAATTAATATAAGAGTTGAGTTGGGAAAAGCAATTATAGTTGGTTTACGAAATCTTAATTCAATCATTACAGTCGACGAGTAGGAAAAATATAAAAGTTACCGGCCAACACTGCTTCGGGCAGTAATTCTTCTAGCAGTACTTTGTGCGCAGCGTTCCACTGCTCGGCGCCGACCAGGTGCTCCGCTTCTACTGCCGGTAGGTGCTGAAACAAATAAATGATATGCATTTACATACTTTTAAATTATACCTATATCGGTTATTTTTGCATTAGAAAAAAGGTAAACAATCTTGTCGTGTATTTTTATTGAAAAACACTTTTAAAAAATTAGTCACAGCAAAGATTAAGTCTCACAATTTCTTGCTTTGAATTTGACACGTAAACGAAATGGCGCTGGACAGCTCCATACATCTTTCTCTCGTCTCTCGACTCGTCATTGTCAAAAGTTGACCTTTGACAATTCAATGATCGCAAAACATGGCGCAGTACAGCGACATGTGGTTTGGATGTCAAACTAAAAGCGAAATATGTATTCAGTCATACAACGCAGTCTACATTTATATTCGCATTACGAATTGAAGCATTCTCTTACTCCAGAGCAGGGTACCTAGACGGTAAATGGCCAGTAGAATGTGTGATGTCTCACCTCGTACTTGGCGCGGTGCGCCTGCGCGAGCAGCAGCCACCGGCGCGGCACGCGCAGGGTGTCCAGCAGCTGCAGGCGCGCGCGCAGCTCCGGCGTGATACTAGATTGTCTCACCTCGTACTTGGCGCGGTGCGCCTGCGCGAGCAGCAGCCACCGGCGCGGCACGCGCAGGGTGTCCAGCAGCTGCAGGCGCGCGCGCAGCTCCGGCGTGATACTAGATTGTCTCACCTCGTACTTGGCGCGGTGCGCCTGCGCGAGCAGCAGCCACCGGCGCGGCACGCGCAGGGTGTCCAGCAGCTGCAGGCGCGCGCGCAGCTCCGGCGTGATACTAGATTGTCTCACCTCGTACTTGGCGCGGTGCGCCTGCGCGAGCAGCAGCCACCGGCGCGGCACGCGCAGGGTGTCCAGCAGCTGCAGGCGCGCGCGCAGCTCCGGCGTGATACTAGATTGTCTCACCTCGTACTTGGCGCGGTGCGCCTGCGCGAGCAGCAGCCACCGGCGCGGCACGCGCAGGGTGTCCAGCAGCTGCAGGCGCGCGCGCAGCTCCGGCGTGATACTAGATTGTCTCACCTCGTACTTGGCGCGGTGCGCCTGCGCGAGCAGCAGCCACCGGCGCGGCACGCGCAGGGTGTCCAGCAGCTGCAGGCGCGCGCGCAGCTCCGGCGTGATACTAGATTGTCTCACCTCGTACTTGGCGCGGTGCGCCTGCGCGAGCAGCAGCCACCGGCGCGGCACGCGCAGGGTGTCCAGCAGCTGCAGGCGCGCGCGCAGCTCCGGCGTGATACTAGATTGTCTCACCTCGTACTTGGCGCGGTGCGCCTGCGCGAGCAGCAGCCACCGGCGCGGCACGCGCAGGGTGTCCAGCAGCTGCAGGCGCGCGCGCAGCTCCGGCGTGATACTAGATTGTCTCACCTCGTACTTGGCGCGGTGCGCCTGCGCGAGCAGCAGCCACCGGCGCGGCACGCGCAGGGTGTCCAGCAGCTGCAGGCGCGCGCGCAGCTCCGGCGTGATACTAGATTGTCTCACCTCGTACTTGGCGCGGTGCGCCTGCGCGAGCAGCAGCCACCGGCGCGGCACGCGCAGGGTGTCCAGCAGCTGCAGGCGCGCGCGCAGCTCCGGCGTGATACTAGATTGTCTCACCTCGTACTTGGCGCGGTGCGCCTGCGCGAGCAGCAGCCACCGGCGCGGCACGCGCAGGGTGTCCAGCAGCTGCAGGCGCGCGCGCAGCTCCGGCGTGATACTAGATTGTCTCACCTCGTACTTGGCGCGGTGCGCCTGCGCGAGCAGCAGCCACCGGCGCGGCACGCGCAGGGTGTCCAGCAGCTGCAGGCGCGCGCGCAGCTCCGGCGTGATACTAGATTGTCTCACCTCGTACTTGGCGCGGTGCGCCTGCGCGAGCAGCAGCCACCGGCGCGGCACGCGCAGGGTGTCCAGCAGCTGCAGGCGCGCGCGCAGCTCCGGCGTGATACTAGATTGTCTCACCTCGTACTTGGCGCGGTGCGCCTGCGCGAGCAGCAGCCACCGGCGCGGCACGCGCAGGGTGTCCAGCAGCTGCAGGCGCGCGCGCAGCTCCGGCGTGATACTAGATTGTCTCACCTCGTACTTGGCGCGGTGCGCCTGCGCGAGCAGCAGCCACCGGCGCGGCACGCGCAGGGTGTCCAGCAGCTGCAGGCGCGCGCGCAGCTCCGGCGTGATACTAGATTGTCTCACCTCGTACTTGGCGCGGTGCGCCTGCGCGAGCAGCAGCCACCGGCGCGGCACGCGCAGGGTGTCCAGCAGCTGCAGGCGCGCGCGCAGCTCCGGCGTGATACTAGATTGTCTCACCTCGTACTTGGCGCGGTGCGCCTGCGCGAGCAGCAGCCACCGGCGCGGCACGCGCAGGGTGTCCAGCAGCTGCAGGCGCGCGCGCAGCTCCGGCGTGGCGGCGCGCGCGGGCGCGTGGCGGGCCAACACGCCGCGGATCAGGTGCCCGCGTCTGTTATGAATGAATAGAGCTTTATTAATTCCATACAGATTGACTTGAATAAAATTTTATTACACCACACCATTGATAAATTGATTCTTGCATGCTAAGTACAATAATTAATAATACATTTAAACAAAATTTAAAGGAAAAATATCAACACCATGAACAAATCAAACAAAACTTTACCCAAAATGAGTGGTTTATTGAGGTTAGTAAATAAAAAGAACACGACAGGATACTTATACAATCTAAGAAAAATCTTATCACCGCGATCTACGAATCAGCGCGGAGGGAACAGCGCCATCTAGCGGGATATTTGTACATTATCTTTGCTATACAATAAAAGTTGTACAGTAGTGTATACATATTTACAGTACATATGGGGCTACTTTATAGCACTAGTGCGAGAAGTAGCATATTACGTTACTGTGTCGAACATTTAAAGGGCCATATGTACTGTAAAACGTTGTACGATACATGTGCGAATAGGTAATTCGCAACTCGTGTCGATTTAAAACACTCCCTTCGGTCGTGTTTTAATTTATCGCCGCTCGTTTCGAATTTCCTATTTTTCGCACTTGTATCGTAATGTACTATTTTGGCACATTTCTCGTATCGATATTTTCAGACGTGACTGTACAAAATGTTACATGATTTATGTTTTGTTTTGCTATAAAAACCCTGCAGAACACTACAATGTAACTTAAACCTAAAGTCTACATGTAATATATTATTTAGACAATAATTGACATTTATACTGAGCTTTCAAGAAACTCGTCTAATGTATAGAAACATTTTTCCATTACATATTTACATTTCGGCTATGAGGAAAGTCAAACACAAACAAAAAATATAGGTAATGACTGGGATTGACGCCATTTACATTTTCATCGGAAAAAATTCTAAAGCCATAGACAATCCGACCTTTAATTGGGATATGTCTGAATCGGCGTTAATGTATACGCGCCTTAAAAAAAGTGAAACTGAATGAATGAAATGTAATGATAATATTTTAAAGATTCATAGTCATTTTTATTGATGTATTAACAAATATTTATGTCTATTTCATATATTAAATAGACGTAAAGTATATTTTTTAATAAGGCAATGCAAATGCGGAAGATAATATGAGAGCATTTACCTTAATAATATGGCATATATGGCTGTTAGTCGTTGCTAGAAAAACAAATAAAAAAAAAAACCTTTCCACCCTAGAAATGGCCAAGTCACATATTTTAAGTATAGTGTACAGTTTATAAAGTTAGGGCTTGTAGAGTTAGAAGCTTGACTCTACAAGAGATCTGTACCCCTAGTGTAAATAAGTTCGATTTCGAAACGTGACGTACGCGTTTGCGTTTAGTCTCATTTTGTATGTGATTTAGAAAGAGCGCGCCAAGCGGGACGTTTTGGAAACTCAAAATCCTATACAAAATGAGACTTAACGCAAACGCGTTCGTCACGTTATGATGTCGATTAAATTTACACTAGGGGTACTGATGAATTTTTGACAATGTAAGCCTTATGGTTTCGTCTTGGCAACATTATACATGAAAATGTTTTTGGTGGGATTTCACTTCTTTTTGTAAATTATAGACAATCTTCCATCCCCTAAGGGTGGGGGGGGGTGATTTACTAAAAATTATCTAAAACCAACCCCTTAAACTAGGGGATGAAAATTTGTATGAGGGCTTCACAGACTGATGTTATAAAAAATAAAACACATTGCAGGATTTTTACTAAAACTCCTAATATTTTTTGTTGTTTTTTTTATACCACGACGGTGGCAAACAAGCATACGGCCCGCCTGATGGTAAGCAGTCACCTATGGACGCCTGCAACACCAGAGGCATTACATGATTGTGTACTAATACTAGCTTACGTTACAAATTTCAGCTTTCTAGGACTCCAGGAACTACCCTAAGAGTTATAATGAGTGAGAGTCAGTGATGAAATCGGATTTTTTTAGATATTGTTAAAATATAAAATATAAGAGCTATGGAATTGAAACTTTTTATGTTTAACAGGTCCACTATTGACATCATATCCCGGTTTGTTTATCTGGTATAACTCAAACATAAGTTATGAGGGTTCAAAAAACGACGAAGCGCTTCGAGAAAAGGTTCGCCTGCCTCGTCTTGGCGGGGGCACTACCAGGCCCCCAGATTGTTTGTGCTAGTGGCGTCTTCTTCGCAGTTTTGCGTAATATTCCCTATTAACAAGTTAAATCTTATGTTACTCACGCGGCATCGTTAGGGTGGTAAGCCAACGCCTGCACGGCGAGATGCCACGCCCCCGCCGCCTCGAGCTGCTCCGCGACTCCAGTGATGCTCTCTACGGACGGACTTCCGAACCACACTCCGAGAAGGAAGCTACAGGGAACAAATAAACATCAATTTTATGGAACAACATTTGTAGACGAGTTTTTCGATGGCCACGGGTCATGGGCTCAATCGTGTACCTACTAAACTATATAGGAGTATAATACTTACTATGTATTGTAATATTTTGTAATGCTATACGAGTCGAAAGTTCGTAATACATGAGTATAGTAAATAAATAATGTAATAGACATCCAATGTAAAATATATCACAAGATAATTGTATATAAAATGACTTGTAAATGTAAATATTTACCAATAAATATCATATCATATCATATCATATAGACCGCCAGGAAAATATATCGCCATTCATCGCTGATACTTTGTCAGATGATAGTTTAGATGCTATCATGAATTAAAAAAATAGTCAGCCAGTTGTATCGCGTTGGAAAGACCGTCAGCTGGTCACATGAACATGTAAAAAATACGCGCCTTGCCACTAAAAGTCCGCAAAGTATGCGTAATGCGCAATCCGTTTATTAAAAAACGCCTGATGGAATGCTACATGCAAAGTTTATTTAAATCGCTTATTTTTTACATAGTCATGCGACCAGCTGACGTGCTTTCCACCGCGATACAACCGGCTTACGATTTTTTAAATATCAAATGGGAGGCGATGAGTACATTTTTTTACACGTGTTTCGGTGGCTGCTATTCCTCAACCCACCTACGGTGCGGCAACTGACGTCCACGATGGTTCATCATATATAGACGTTAACCACTATACGAAGTATCACCCGGGAGGCAATTGGTCATGGAAATCTCTTCCTGGCCCGCGGTCTATTATTTTTATAATACTCAGCTGCATTACCTTACCTCTGTTATATATTTAAGATTAAAATATCTGGAAGACCGAGCTTTGCTCGGAAAACATATAAAGACTAAAAAATGCGCGTTTTTTCCAGAGATAAACCTAGCGCGATTTTTCGCCCCCGATAACCCCCATATAGCAAATTTCATCGAAATCGTTGGAGCAGTTTCCGAGATCCCCAATATATATATATATATATATATATATATAGACATATATATATATATTATAGACATATATACAAGAATTGCTCGTTTAAAGGTATAAGATTACAGCAAAATTTGTCAATTTAATGATAAAAATTAAACTATACATTTTCATTAATATCAATATTATGCTTATCTCCTAATTATGATTGTCCAAACATGTTTATGAAGATAAATGTGGCTTTCCGGCTTTTCTTGTGGCGGCATAGGTCTTATTTCAGTTTAAAATCTATATAATAGTGTTTCTACTTGAAATAAAAACATAAAAATAATTTACACTTATGCTTCTAATAATATAACAAGGTCCTTATTGCATGTGACCCATGCTGCTCCAGGGGGAGCTGCCGAACGCCGAGAAGCCCCCCCTCCCCTACCTGTACCTTTCTACGCCCATGTGTTTACCAGGATCTTTTTTAAAAACGCCAAGTACTTAAAAAGCGAATACGTCCCAGTTCAAATTTGATGGTCGAGATCGTCAGCGCGTGTAATGCGTTAAATACATGCAACATACCTTAAGCTGTAATCTGTAGGGTCGGGGGTGTAAGACGCCGGGTGCAACTTAGGCCGGTGGTTGAAGGCCCGAGCCCTGAGTAACTCGTAGCGTAGGTCGAGCACGCGACGTTGCTTGCCGTTCTGTAACAAATGGTTTAAATATTGTTTGACAAGAAACAATACGCGCGAGGCAATTTCGTCGCGCACAAAACGGTCAGTGTAGATGTGCCTCGGCCGAGGCGAAGTGCGTGTTTTCCTCGCCCGAGCGCGACCTTGGCCGAGCCGCTCGGTGTCAGTTTTTCGGCATGCTTATAGGCGCCTCAGACGTTTGCCGCGCGCCTTTATAGTGCGCGTGGTTATTTATGTAATACCACGTTGGTGGCAAACAAGCATATGGCCCGCCTGATGGTAAGCAGTCTCCGTAGCCTATGTACGCCTGCAACTCCAGAGGAGTTACGTGCGCGATGCCGACCCTAACACTCCGCACCCTCATTGAGCTCTTACGTTAGTTCGTACTTACGTCAAAACAGGTAAAAAAAGTTGTTAAAACATGACAACGTTGAAAAAAAAACGAGTGTCGCAAATTGTCATATCCTTTTTTTCTTTTGAATTGCTTTAAATAGCAAAATAAAAGAAATGCAAGCCACCGCAGTAATTATGTGCGGTGCCAATTTGAACAGCTGAATGAGTTACGCCATCTCGTCGAGCATATAGGCTCGGGTGAGGCAAAAGTGCTGAAGCAAAAGTTATACGAACACGCGGGCGTTTGCCGCGCGAGGAAATTTCCTGGCGAGGCTGTTCGGACCCTAATCACAAGGCAGATAAGAGCGACAATGCATTGTATGATAGAGACAATTGATAAAATTTGTTGCGAAGAGAGGTTTGGTAATATAGTATTACATATTATCTTCTTCTAAATGGTCCTTCGAACCGGAAAACTGCCCAGCAGCGAGTTTATTATGTTCCTTCGATCTGGATATGGAATAGCAAAATTTTGGCCGTAGAGTAAAACGTATGCAAGTTGATGTCGATCAAGGGAAGGGGCACATGATTAATACATAAAGTACTCCTTGAAATTTTCTACTATTCGGCGTAAAATATGATATGGCATTTACGGTTATTTTTAATTTAGAAAAAAAAAACCCTTCCTTGGATCGACATCATCTCCACATTCTACTAAGATGCTACTATTTGGACCTATATATATTTTGCACCTAAGTGTATATGGTCCTTCGAGCTAGATAATCGGCTGTGAGACCGAGCGAAGCGAGATCTTATAGTTTATTACTGATCCTTCAATCCAGATATGAAGTATCGAAAATATGACGTTTAAAACAGAATATGGATGGGATAAAAATGTATGCAGAACACTCACATCGTGGACGGTGACGTCATATTCTCCCATGTAAGGAGGCAGGGGACACTTGAGCTCCGCCTGGTCGTCCAGCACCACGGTGAGGTCGGCCTCGGCCTCCGCGTCCGGCACGAAGAAGCTCTCGTACGTGCGGATCACGTGCTCGAGCGACGGGACGGCCGCGCAGATGTATCTGTGGACAAATGGCGTTGTTATATTAAATACGAATCTTAAGAGGGAGGAATAGCTATGCGATTCTAGCGAAATAACGGTATTCTTTTCAATGAAATTTCATTTCGGGAGAAAACGTTTCCTAATAACTAAATCTTAACAAATCACTTTGATGTCGATCGAGTCAGGATATATTCTAGGTTTATAGGTTTCACTTAAAAAAAAAAATCAAACCATTATTGTCCTGTGTTAGCGGACGGGAAATTCATAACTAACTAACTAACTATCGTGGCGCAGTGATCCAAAGAGGGTCTTGGCCTCCAAAACGAGAGAATGCCACCTGTCCCGATCCTGTGCCACTTCCTGCCAGTTGTCGGCTTTGAGTTGGCACAGATCCGCCTGTACACTGTCGCTCCAGCGGTATCTGGGCCGACCCACTGGACGGCGACCAGTCGGTTGTCCCAAATAAGCTCTCTTAACACCTCGATCCTCACCCATCCTCAGTAAATGGCCGAACTAGCGAAGTCTGTGGCATTTCGTTTCGCCGATGATATTGGGTTCGGCCACTAACTCCTCGATTTCGGCATTCTTACGGATCCTCCAGGTGCCGTCATCTCTTTTGATAGGTCCCAGGATCTTCCGTAACACCTTTCTTTCCGCTACCAGGAGCTGACTCTCTTCTTTCAGTGTTAGTGTCCAAGCTTCGCAGCCATACATAAGGATTGGTCTTATTATAGTTTTATATACCCGTAACTTAGTATTTCTGCTGAGAAGCTTGGACGCCAACACCTTATGGAGGGCTGCGCTGCATCGCAGGGCGTTTTGGATGCGTATATTGATCTCCTCCTCTCTGGTGTTTGTGTCGGTAATCGTGCATCCGAGGTACCGAAATTTGTCAACTCCATGATAAACGGTGCCTCCAACATGAAGACTGTCACGCTTGACGCGTGTGTTTTTGTACAGTATTTTTTTTTAACATATATCCCACTAAGAAAAATCTATTCAGTCAATTATTATAGCCGCGAGGCCACGTCTACACGACCCGGTCAGCATCATTTCAAACTATAGGATAGAGTGAAAAAGTAAGATACATGTTTCGTTCTTACGAGACCGTCGTGTATGATCGTGCGAAACTGCTTGATAAAATTATTTCCTTAACGTTTTTATTTTTTTAAGTATTTCATGCGTGCACATATAACTTATATTGCACAATTAAATTGAATGAACGAATATTGATCGGTACAATGGCAGAATAAGTTGTGCTTTTAACTTTTTTTAAATAATTGAAGAGTTTGATGCTTAAATATTGTATATTTTACTTTATTTCCTCGCATGTTTGGAGATATGCCTCGGCGGGAACAGCATTCGTGAATTCGCCTTCCGTGTCGGACTCCGCTTCGTATCGTCCGACAAACGCAAAACTCGTCCACGAATTGCCCTTTCCCGGCCTCTGCAATAATCTACTATATATGCCTCGGCAGGAATAGCGATTCGCGGATTAGTCTCCCAACGAACGAACTCGGAACCCGAAACTCGTCCACAAATTGTCTTTTCCCGGCCTCTACAAAAATGCAGTATAAACAAGACAAGTAACCTGGCGGTGGCGTGCAGCGCCTGCAGCCAGTGCGCCTCCATGAGCCGGGCGCGCGGCGCGGGCAGGCCGGCCAGCAGCCGCAGGCAGATGCAGTATAAACAAGACAAGTAACCTGGCGGTGGCGTGTAGCGCCTGCAGCCAGTCCGCCTCCATGAGCCGGGCGGGCGGCGCGGGCAGGCCGGCCAGCAGCCGCAGGCAGATGCAGTATAAACAAGACAAGTAACCTGGCGGTGGCGTGTAGCGCCTGCAGCCAGTCCGCCTCCATGAGCCGGGCGGGCGGCGCGGGCAGGCCGGCCAGCAGCCGCAGGCAGATGCAGTATAAACAAGACAAGTAACCTGGCGGTGGCGTGTAGCGCCTGCAGCCAGTCCGCCTCCATGAGCCGGGCGGGCGGCGCGGGCAGGCCGGCCAGCAGCCGCAGGCAGATGCAGTATAAACAAGACAAGTAACCTGGCGGTGGCGTGTAGCGCCTGCAGCCAGTCCGCCTCCATGAGCCGGGCGGGCGGCGCGGGCAGGCCGGCCAGCAGCCGCAGGCAGATGCAGTATAAACAAGACAAGTAACCTGGCGGTGGCGTGTAGCGCCTGCAGCCAGTCCGCCTCCATGAGCCGGGCGGGCGGCGCGGGCAGGCCGGCCAGCAGCCGCAGGCAGATGCAGTATAAACAAGACAAGTAACCTGGCGGTGGCGTGTAGCGCCTGCAGCCAGTCCGCCTCCATGAGCCGGGCGGGCAGGCCGGCCAGCAGCCGCAGGCAGATGCAGTATAAACAAGACAAGTAACCTGGCGGTGGCGTGTAGCGCCTGCAGCCAGTCCGCCTCCATGAGCCGGGCGGGCGGCGCGGGCAGGCCGGCCAGCAGCCGCAGGCAGATGCAGTATAAACAAGACAAGTAACCTGGCGGTGGCGTGTAGCGCCTGCAGCCAGTCCGCCTCCATGAGCCGGGCGCGCGGCGCGGGCAGGCCGGCCAGCAGCCGCAGGCAGATGCAGTATAAACAAGACAAGTAACCTGGCGGTGGCGTGTAGCGCCTGCAGCCAGTCCGCCTCCATGAGCCGGGCGGGCGGCGCGGGCAGGCCGGCCAGCAGCCGCAGGCAGATGCAGTATAAACAAGACAAGTAACCTGGCGGTGGCGTGTAGCGCCTGCAGCCAGTCCGCCTCCATGAGCCGGGCGGGCGGCGCGGGCAGGCCGGCCAGCAGCCGCAGGCAGATGCAGTATAAACAAGACAAGTAACCTGGCGGTGGCGTGTAGCGCCTGCAGCCAGTCCGCCTCCATGAGCCGGGCGGGCGGCGCGGGCAGGCCGGCCAGCAGCCGCAGGCAGATGCAGTATAAACAAGACAAGTAACCTGGCGGTGGCGTGTAGCGCCTGCAGCCAGTCCGCCTCCATGAGCCGGGCGGGCGGCGCGGGCAGGCCGGCCAGCAGCCGCAGGCAGATGCAGTATAAACAAGACAAGTAACCTGGCGGTGGCGTGTAGCGCCTGCAGCCAGTCCGCCTCCATGAGCCGGGCGGGCGGCGCGGGCAGGCCGGCCAGCAGCCGCAGGCAGATGCAGTATAAACAAGACAAGTAACCTGGCGGTGGCGTGTAGCGCCTGCAGCCAGTCCGCCTCCATGAGCCGGGCGGGCGGCGCGGGCAGGCCGGCCAGCAGCCGCAGGCAGATGCAGTATAAACAAGACAAGTAACCTGGCGGTGGCGTGTAGCGCCTGCAGCCAGTCCGCCTCCATGAGCCGGGCGGGCGGCGCGGGCAGGCCGGCCAGCAGCCGCAGGCAGATGCAGTATAAACAAGACAAGTAACCTGGCGGTGGCGTGTAGCGCCTGCAGCCAGTCCGCCTCCATGAGCCGGGCGGGCGGCGCGGGCAGGCCGGCCAGCAGCCGCAGGCAGATGCAGTATAAACAAGACAAGTAACCTGGCGGTGGCGTGTAGCGCCTGCAGCCAGTCCGCCTCCATGAGCCGGGCGGGCGGCGCGGGCAGGCCGGCCAGCAGCCGCAGGCAGATGCAGTATAAACAAGACAAGTAACCTGGCGGTGGCGTGTAGCGCCTGCAGCCAGTCCGCCTCCATGAGCCGGGCGGGCGGCGCGGGCAGGCCGGCCAGCAGCCGCAGGCAGATGCAGTATAAACAAGACAAGTAACCTGGCGGTGGCGTGTAGCGCCTGCAGCCAGTCCGCCTCCATGAGCCGGGCGGGCGGCGCGGGCAGGCCGGCCAGCAGCCGCAGGCAGATGCAGTATAAACAAGACAAGTAACCTGGCGGTGGCGTGTAGCGCCTGCAGCCAGTCCGCCTCCATGAGCCGGGCGGGCGGCGCGGGCAGGCCGGCCAGCAGCCGCAGGCAGATGCAGTATAAACAAGACAAGTAACCTGGCGGTGGCGTGTAGCGCCTGCAGCCAGTCCGCCTCCATGAGCCGGGCGGGCGGCGCGGGCAGGCCGGCCAGCAGCCGCAGGCAGATGCAGTATAAACAAGACAAGTAACCTGGCGGTGGCGTGTAGCGCCTGCAGCCAGTCCGCCTCCATGAGCCGGGCGGGCGGCGCGGGCAGGCCGGCCAGCAGCCGCAGGCAGATGCAGTATAAACAAGACAAGTAACCTGGCGGTGGCGTGTAGCGCCTGCAGCCAGTCCGCCTCCATGAGCCGGGCGGGCGGCGCGGGCAGGCCGGCCAGCAGCCGCAGGCAGATGCAGTATAAACAAGACAAGTAACCTGGCGGTGGCGTGTAGCGCCTGCAGCCAGTCCGCCTCCATGAGCCGGGCGGGCGGCGCGGGCAGGCCGGCCAGCAGCCGCAGGCAGATGCAGTATAAACAAGACAAGTAACCTGGCGGTGGCGTGTAGCGCCTGCAGCCAGTCCGCCTCCATGAGCCGGGCGGGCGGCGCGGGCAGGCCGGCCAGCAGCCGCAGGCAGATGCAGTATAAACAAGACAAGTAACCTGGCGGTGGCGTGTAGCGCCTGCAGCCAGTCCGCCTCCATGAGCCGGGCGGGCGGCGCGGGCAGGCCGGCCAGCAGCCGCAGGCAGATGCAGTATAAACAAGACAAGTAACCTGGCGGTGGCGTGTAGCGCCTGCAGCCAGTCCGCCTCCATGAGCCGGGCGGGCGGCGCGGGCAGGCCGGCCAGCAGCCGCAGGCAGATGCAGTATAAACAAGACAAGTAACCTGGCGGTGGCGTGTAGCGCCTGCAGCCAGTCCGCCTCCATGAGCCGGGCGCGCGGCGCGGGCAGGCCGGCCAGCAGCCGCAGGCAGATGCAGTATAAACAAGACAAGTAACCTGGCGGTGGCGTGTAGCGCCTGCAGCCAGTCCGCCTCCATGAGCCGGGCGGGCGGCGCGGGCAGGCCGGCCAGCAGCCGCAGGCAGATGCAGTATAAACAAGACAAGTAACCTGGCGGTGGCGTGTAGCGCCTGCAGCCAGTCCGCCTCCATGAGCCGGGCGGGCGGCGCGGGCAGGCCGGCCAGCAGCCGCAGGCAGGCGCGGCGGGCCGCCGCCAGCCCGCCCTCGGCGCCACACTCTCGCCACTGGGCCAGCTGGCGCGCTATCAGGCTGCGAAACACGCCGTCTCCTGCAAACAATACTTTACTATTACAAATTTTTCTCTTTTTCACTTATATATATTTTTCTCAAACTTGTAATGAAATGTTGACATGACTTACTTCAAATTAGGTCCGGAAATACTACATATCAGGTGCGATGAGTGAAGATGATATGTAAAGGAATTTCATACAGCCTTACACACCTAGGCCGTAAGGCAACCTTCTTTTGTTTTTAAACGTCAAATTATGGCACGTCTTGGCATTCAACCGTAAAAAACCTATAAGCAAAATTCTGCCAGTATGCTTTTTTTTCATTTTTTTGTGTTTTTTTTTTTGGTAAGTCAAATACATATTATTCAATGGATTCAAAGGGGAACAAAAATTTCATTATTTTTGCGCTACTACGCACGGTTTAGGAGATACAGCCCCAAAAAGTTTTATTTTTTTCAGTCATGCAGAAATCTTTATAGGGCTGTATCTCCTAAACCGTGCGTCGTAGCGTAAAAATAATCAAATTTTCGTTCCCCTTTCGGTATCAACAAAAAACGCAAAAAAGAAAAAAAAAGAAAGAAAAAGAAAAAAAAAGTAATGGCGTGCGTGATAGCGCCAAAATAATTACATTTTTGTTCCCGTTCAATACCCCATGCACAGAATAACCTATCACATTAAGACATGAAACAATCATCATCATCATCATCCTTTTTTTTTAATTATTTCATTGCAAGTTTGAGAAAAGCACTACAAATCTCGGCGAGAAACGGGGTTGTCGGCCGCGTATCCCTATCCGTCCTCGCTACGCTCGGTCGTCTATATCTACTTGGCTTGCAACCCTTCGTTTCCCGTCTTCTATAGTAATGTACTATTACGTTTAGTTTTGTTTTGATTTTATATTTGTAGAGCCTAGCAAAGCACAGTAATTTGTTAACCTGCGACCGACCGATCTCAAGGGTCCAGTCTAAAAACCAGCGCTAGGCCCTCTGCTTGGCATATGCTGAGATTGGAGTCCATTGCCCAATCGTCAGGTATTAAATGTAATGAATTACCTATCTTTCTAATTCATTTGCATTTAGTATTTAAGGTTATTATTGTACTTTGTTCATAAGGTTTTTTGTGGCAATAAATATTTTCTCATTCATTCATTCAAATGGCGGGGATTTCATTAAAACCAAAAACATACTTAAATAATAGCAAACTTAGAATAAAATGTAACCTAAAATAAAAACTACTTACAAAACTGAAACTAATACCTAAAAAAAAAAACATGGGTGACCTAGCCCAATATGTTTATATCAAAGAGAACTTAAAATAGAGGTTTATTGTCAAAAAAAACTTTGTAGGCACAGTAAATTTACTGCCATCTTTCGACACATGATTAGAACTTTTAGAACGCCATTTGACTTTGAACCTTATTCTTTCACTGTGCACATATGTGTTATATTCTGTTTTGTTATTCCGTAGACTAAAATGACATTTCATGTCGTACTAAGAAATGTCATGTCTTACATATGAAACGTCATTTTAGTCTACGGAATAAAAAAACAGACCTTAAATATCTTCAACTTATAGCTGATGCCCGGTAAGATAGCGCCACTTTTGCCACCCATCCAGTTTTCCATCGATATGTACTGTTAGGAGTCCGTCTGGGGAGTGTCATCGCAGGATTTCTAAAAGTATCAGTTTAAATCTGTACACTTTTCGAATCGGGGGCAGAGTGTAGAGTTTAAGTATTTGAAAACATAGTCACCAATACTATTAGCTTAGCACCATTGCATACAAATTTCGATGCAAGTTGGATTACTTTTTCTGCAGCTGACTGTACGAGATAGCAGGAACGTTTCAATATATTTTTAACCTCAGAAGATTCAGGTCAATTTTTGCGTTATAAATTACCTTTCTTTTATTTCTATGAGTTCAAACCTAGACGAAACAAGGAGAAAGTTCTCAATTCTTCGTAACCTGTGTGTAGTCTTACCCTCTTATTCATAAACGTCTACTAAAGTTAACAAGCCGCTAATAATCGTTTGTCCCTTTCCATCATACCAATACGTCGGAAAGGGACAAACGATTATTAGCGGCCTATTAACTTTAGTAGACGTTTATGAATAAGGGTTAATCTTTGACATTATATAGTAGAACTGACCGGCCGCCTGCGCAATAAGTGAGGCCATGTGCAGATCTCCGTGGTCTCTGGACACCTTGCAAGCTTCGAGCAACCGTCCTCCTAGCAGCAGGGTCCATACACGTGCACTGTGCCCATCGGACTCTGAAACGTTAAATTTAGTTTATCTACACACATATCATAAACCCTCTATGATGCCTTCAAAATCCGTAAATAATGACCAACATTACGATAAACTGTTTTGTTACAACAAATTTCTTATCTGTGATAATGTATTTATAGCTTCATAACTACATCAAAATCGATTTGGTTATGCATTCAAATTTGGAACATCTCTGAAAAAAAAAGCAATTCGATTTGACCTCTATTATAATATCAGTTGCGATGCCTTTTTGTTTGAAATGAAATGTCAGTTGCATAAAATTTTGACAAATCTCGCACGTTAATTTGTATCGAACTCTCTCTCCCTTTCTTCTTCCTAGCGTTATCCCGGCATTTTGCCACGGCTCATGTGAGCCTGGGGTCCGCTTGACAACTAATCCCAAGATTTGGCGTAGGCACCAATTTTTACGAAAGCGACTGCCATCTGACCTTCCAACCCATAGGGTAAACTAGGCCTTGCTGAGATTAGTCCGATTTCCTCACGATGTTTTCCTTCACCGAAAAGCGACTGGTAAATATCAAATAATATTTCGTACATAAGTTCCGAAAAACTTATTGGTACGAGCCGGGGTTTGAACCCGCGACCTCCGGATTGCAAGTCGCACGCTCTTACCGCTAGGCCAGCAGCGCTTTTTTGTATCGAACTCTCTCTGAATAAAAAAAACTACGAGTCAGGCTTTATGTAACTTACCATCTTCGGCCTCTGGTTTACAAGGACGTTCCAGCTCGCGGTCAGTAATGGCGGCCACCGCCTCCGTTAGCCAACGTAACAGTTCTCGGTGACGGTTCACTATCGACAAGTCATCTGTGCCGGGAACTCCTGGGAACAAGTCGTTTTCAATAATGAAGTAAAAAACTTTTTAGGCTTCCGTACCCAAAGGTTAATAAAAACCGGCCAAGAGCATGTCGGGCCACGCTCACTGTAGGGTTCCGTAGTTACTCTTCCGTCACAATAAGCTAAACTGGAGCTTAAAGTATAGTAAATTGTTAACCAAGGGATGAAACGGTACCTTTCACCCGAGTTAAACAAATAGGCAAATTTGCATAATCAGTACCTAATTAAAGTAAGTCTTTTTACTATGAAGGGATAACTTTTTGCGATAACTCAAAAACATCTAAACTGATCATGTCCGCTATAGTTTTCATTTAATGTCTTTCTTAAGCTCTACTTCCACGATTTTTTTTCATATTTTTTGGACCTAGGGTTTAAAAGTTAGAGGGTGGGGAAATTTTTTTTTTCTTCCGGAGCGATTATCTCCGAATATATTCACTTTATCAAAAAATGTTTCTTGAAAACCCCTATTAGTTTTGAAAGACCTTTCCAACGATACCCCACACTCCAGGGTTGAAGCGAAAAAAAAAATTCACCCCCACTATATGTGTAGTCCCCTACACAACCCTAAAAAAAATTAAATTTTTAGATTTTATTGTACGACTTTGTCGGCTTTATTGATTTATATATCCATGCCAAATTTCAGCATTCTAGCACTAACGACCACGGAGCAAAGCCTCGGACAGACAGACAGACAGACGGACATGGCGAAACTATAAGGGTTCCTAGTTGACTACGGAACCCTAAGAACGGGACCTTATGACTAAGACATCTCTCTCTGTCTGTCACCAGGCTGTATCTCATGAACCGTGATAGCTAGACAGTTTAAATTTTCACAGATGATGTATTTCTGTTGCCGCTATAACAACAAATACTAAAAAGTACGGAACCGAGTCCAACTCGCACTTGTCCGGGTTTCCGTAGCCAAATGGCAAAAAACGGACTACATCTAGCGTCAAGTAGCGGAACTCTCAGTACTGCTACTCGACAATAGATGTCGCGGCAAACAAAAAGTCTAATGCCCAATGTTTTTCCGCTAATGTTATAAATAGAGTAACCGGAACTCAATTTTTAACTCCTACGCTTATTCTGGTTATATTATTAGCTGAAAATCTTTGAGCATTAGACTTTTTGTTTGCCGCGACATCTATTGTCGAGTACTGAGAGTTCCGCTATTTGACGCCAGATGTAGACTACGAAAATAATAGTATTTTTGGCAACAAGACCGTTGTATGGAGTGAGCATTCGTGGTCTTCTTAATTCTCTTTGGTATACAAGGAGTCGATTAACTGAGCAAACTGATATTTACCGTCGTTGTCCAAGTCCGCGCCCCACAGCGCCTCGCACAGCGTCCACACTTCGTAGCAGTACGCGCCCGACACGCCAAACTAAACAAGGATAAATCTCATTAGTATATTAGAATACTACGACCGGTCTGGCCTAGTGGGTAGTGACCCTGCCTATGAAGCTGATGGTCCCGGGTTCAAATCCTGGTAAGAGCATATATTTGTGTGATGGACACGGATATTTGTTTCTGAGTCATGGGTGTTTTCTATGTATTTAAGTATTTATAATTATATATTATATATATCGTTGTCTAGGTACATACAATACAAGCCTTATTGAGCTTACTGTGGGACTTAGTCAATTTGTGTAATAATGTCCTATAATATTTATTTATTTATTTATTAATACTGTCAACTGCTTCATGACATTAAGTTCGCCCTTTGTTCAATAAAATACAAATGAATAAATAAATTAAGTTGGCAACAAATGTTGAACTCTACGAAGTAAATAAAACATTATTTTGATAACAGAAGGCAAAAATTTAACAAGCTTTTATTTAACTTCCCCTGTTAATATGTATGTTATTTTGTTAGTGTCAAATCTCGGAAGCTAAATTTGACCCACTTCTCGTTTTTCGATCGAGCTGAAAATTTGCATACATATGTTTCGGGTGAGAATGCAATATGATACCATCGAGATGATCTGATGATGGAGACAGGAGGTGGCCATAGGAACTCTGTGATCAAACAACGGAGCCTAATCGTGTTTGGGGTTTTTAGAATTGACTCGATGAGTATTAGTTGCCTGTGGAAAGAAAAGTACAGTCAGCGATAAAAGCTTGTACCAAAAATAAAATATTTGCCAAACACTTATTCCAGCTTTTGCCAGTAGAATTAAGATTAGCTAAATCGCTCCTCATTTTCAAAAATCAGCTGAAACTATACTTTCTATCTCTATCTTAAGTTGCCGTTTTATATATATATATATATATGTGTGTGTAAGCATACATATAAAATATATATTATGTATTATATATTATATATTGTATATTTATTAGTATGTTAGGTATTGTTTTAATACTTATATAAGTAGTATGTGTTTAATAGTCTCCATATTTAGCTCCTTGCACTACCTGTTGACTTTTGTATGAGTTCTAAATTTCCTGCTACCTTAAAGGTTGTCTGGAAGAGATCGCTATTTAGCGATAAGACCGTCTGTTGTTACCTGGTTCTATTTTCCTTTAAAATTCATTTGTAGTTTTACATGTATGTAAAATGTATAATTGTTGGTGCAATAAAGAATATTTACTTACTTATTTTTTTAATTTTTTTTATTCGGAAAACCAACAGCTTAAGTAAACTAAAACTAGGTTAACATAAATATGTATCAGGGAAGCCAATTACAGGTTTCCACGGACAGGATACAAAGGTAGTCATATTACAGGTTAGCACAAAATTAAAGACTTTACAAACGCCAAAACATGCTATGAGAAAAGAAAGAAGTAATTTGTTTCTTATTTAAATCAATAAATTAAAATTAAACCTATGCTAATCTTCTGCAGGCAGGGGAGCAAAGAAACTAGATGACATGAGGTTTTTAATTATAGCAGGTTTCTTATTTACCCTCGGTTACGGAGCACGCTGTACAAGTTACCTCGGCCCTCCTGTCCCGGTCCGGGGCCGCCCGCTCGCGCAGCGCGCGCAGCGCCGCCCGGCGCTCCCGCGGCGCCCCGCGCAGCGCCCGCCGCGGGCAGCCCGGCCCCTCCGCTCCCTCCGCTCCCTCCGCGGGGACACACGTCGACCATTCCAGCAGGGTTTCCATCTGCTTGGTGAGCGTGCTCTGCAGGAAATAACAGCGTTAAGCTATGTTTTTAAATCTTAGATACTTAGGCGGGTCCACACGGAGCGAATATACGTGCGAGGCGATTTCCTCCGGCCCGTGTAGACGTCGTCGGCTGAGGCGGCGCGCTCGGGCGAGCAAGACGCGCGCCGTTGGTCGCTCTGTGTGGACCCGTCTATTGGCATTTTGTTCCACAATCATTTTACTTTTGTACTTGTTTTGTCTCAGATGAGCGCTGGTAGCCTAGCGGTAGGAGCGTGCGACTTTCAATCCGGAGGTCGCGGGTTCAAACCCCGGCTTGTACCAATGAGTTTTTCGGAACTTATGTACGAAATATCATCTGATATTTATCAGTTGCTTTTCGGTGTTTGTATGCGTTGTGTATGAAAACACTACTTGCACCATCCCACAAACCCGGGGTTAACCGGTAAACCCAGTGTCAAATTGTACTAGTAACCATGACAACTACAGGTTTAACTGTTTAACCGGTTAGTGCGATGGTACAAGTAGCCCTAAGTGGCGTAAGTTACTTCTACGCGGGCGAAATCATCAAGGGGACAGTTGAAATGATTGTCATGTCAGTGTGTCCTATGGCCACCCTGGCGACCACGGGCTGACTGCAGTCGTCTTCGGTCGACACTTGTCGATCTTACATAAATATGAGCTTACCATGAAGTTGTTGGTGGTGTTAGTGTGTCCTATGGCCACCCTGGCGAACACGAGCTGACTCCAGTCGTCTTCGGTCGACACTTGTCGATCTTACATAAATATGAGCTTACCATGAAGTTGTTAGTGGTGTCAGTGTGTCCTATGGCCACCCTGGCGACCACGGACTCGCTCCAATCGTCTTCAGCTCGTCCCGCGACGTATTTGCCGATTTCTGATAACTGTGCCGCTGAAAATATTTAAAAATGTTAACGGGCGTCTACGTTTTATAGTTGGGGGTCCGTTATTGTACATGAATTTTTGCAATCGTCTGATACTTGATTCGGACAACCTAACTTAACAATTTGACCGCTAAGGGCCACTTGCACCAATCACTAACTTGGGGTTAACCGGTTAAACCTGGAGTTACCATGGTTACCAGTACAATTTAACACAGGGTTAAAGGTTAACCGGTTAACCTCGGGTTAGAGAGATGGAGCAAGTGGCCCTAAGGACGTCAAATGACGGGCGCGTCTACAACTGAATATCAACCTTCGTACACACCGACAAGGTTCACGATGCCACTTCACGCCAAAGCAAGTGCTGCCATCTACCGTCCTCGTATGTTTTCTTGTGCAAGGTTCTGCCATCTAGTGGGCTACATTGGAAGCATAAACTTCACATTTACGCCTTGCGCTAAAAATCTGACAACACCTGTGCTGCCCCCTACAGTTTATGCATGCTCACTATAGGCGTTAACCTCGTGAAGCCACACCATTTTTTATATTTAATTTTTTTTTTATACCACGTCGGTGGCAAACAAGCATACGGCCTGCCTGATGGTAAGCAGTATCCGTAGCCTATGTACGCCTGCAACTCCAGAGGAGTTACATGCGCGTTGCCGACCCTAACCCCCTCCCACCCTCGTTGAGTTCTGGCAACCTTACTCACCGGCACACATATCAGTAAACACATATCAGTAAAAGATTAAGGATCAAAGTCAAATGGCGTTCTAAAAGTTTTAATCATGTGTCTAAATATGGCAGTAAATTTACTGTAAAGTTTTCGTTTGACAATCCACCTCTATTTCAAATTCTCTTTGATTGTATAAAAATGTTAAGAACGAGCGCTGTCTCGCCAACAAACTGCGTAAGCATTTCGGCGATTAACTTTAACATTGAATATGCTATATTATATGCTTTTAAAAAAAATATGGATATGTTTCTTTTTACCTCTGGGCAGGTCGACGAGAGCATCGTAAGTAGAAGGGAAGACCATGGCGCCGCCGGGACCGAAGCCGACGCGGCTGTGGCGCGCGCGACACACGGACAGGTCCGCTATGCACGCCGCGTCCAGTTTACCTTCAAATAAGTTAGCCAAAATGTGTGAAAAGCTCTCTGATTTAATAAAATCGTTGTAGAATTTTCATCACACTTGCTCGAAAAAGTTTTTATTTCATGCAGGTGTACTGAAGGACAAAGGCCTATTTTGTTCCCACGGGAGTTATGGATTGCGAAAATTTTTTTTTTTAAATTATGTCACTTTTTCATACAAACCAAGTAGCATAAATGAGTTTTACTATTAAAATACTGACGATTATAATTTAATATTTTTGTTTATATTTAATATTAAATAATTCGATTAATTTAACAGTCGTTTAAAATATTTTTACATACTTATTAATCGTGGCTGAATGCCGGATAGGTCTGTGCCCTCAATGGTAACTTGTCAAGAAATTTTGTTTTTTCTTCGCAAGTGTGATGAAAAACATTGTGTGTAACTCCGGGGGTAAGAATATTGCAAACTCGGGTCTTTAATTTCCTCCAGCCTGCGGCTGTCGGGAATAATCACCCTCGTATCTTTAATCGTGCATTATACACCGTGGGCTGGTAAAACGCGACATTAATCACGCATTTCCGAGGTGATAAGGAGCAAAAAATGTTGTATTAGTGTTGGTCAAATTCGTGTGCAGAAAACGCATTTTTTTGCACGTGACGTTATTTATTTTTACATAATGGTGAAAAAAAAACATTACACGAATAAGTAAAGTTTTTTTTCTAATTTACAGATAAAATTTGCGAGTTTCCTTTAATATGTACTTTAATGTATATCAGTAGGTATGTCTAAACCAAGTAACATAGAGGCAGTGTCGCAGTCAAAAAGGCGTTTTTCACTAAGTTATTACAGAAATAAATTTTATTTCTAAAACAAGACCGATTTTAGAAAACTTTGTATGACATTTTAGTCTCTAAATGCGGGCAAGAATACACCTTTAAAATCTGTCAGGTTTTACTCGCCCACTGTGTATAGATACTGACAAACAGTTAAAGATAGGACTTTGCAATTTCAAATATACAAGGTGCCCACGAGGAACCGGAGATTTCTGAGTATAGATCAATTTCACCAAAAAAAAAGGTTTTTTCTTCGATCTTTGTATGTTGAAGAAGCGTTGCACATTTTTGTGTACGGTACTGGCAGAATACCAGCGATGTGGCTTGCTGCATCATCATGCTGAGTCAGCGCCTTTTCTGTGCCACGACACATGGCGTATTAATTAACTAAAAAAATGTTTTTGATTAAATTAAGTTTGCATGTTTTTATTTTACACTTTTCTTTTTTGTTTGTTTTGATGCCAATGCCATGTAGGTTGTGGGTATGAATAAAGAATGTATCTATATATCTATCTATGTACTTGTACATTAAATGTAAACGCTATTTGTAAAATTAAAAAAAATGTTTTTTTTTTCTTCGATTTTTTGTATGTATTTGCACATACAATGTATATTTGTAAAACTGTAGCTCAAAAAAGATTTTTTTTTGTTATTGTTATTAAACCTATTTTTTGCAAAGTCAGTGTTACTCGTCACTTTTTGAAATCTATCACTCTGAAATTAGGCGAATTCCAAAAAAGTTATAGGACATTTTAGTCTTTATCTCGCAATGCTCACGAGCACCATGTATATTCTTCACACAATTTTTGGATACCATTTGTTTCATTTATTGGTGTGAAATATCTATGATGAATAATATTTCGATTTACTTAAGGGGCTCCCCGCGGTTTTCAGTGATTTAGGACTAGTTTTGAGTCGTTACTCCTACATTTGCACTATAGATAGAATTATAAGACAAACGGCTATCGGTTCTCCAATCTTTTATCTCCATTCTGGTCTGCCGAATTTTGAAATAAATGAACACTTATTATTTTATATATTTTTTAAACATTGTCTAAAAGAAACACTTTTTTCGTTACTAGATTGCTGTGAAGGATTTTACATGTACGAAATCTACACATTTGGGTTCGTCTTTGACGTCTCTAAAAACTGGTCAGAGATTTTAATGTTAAACTAATTAACACAAAAGTTATGGCCAGTAAATCAGTTTTGTGGCCTAAAATTGTTCAACTTTGATGCGAAATATCTCGAAGACAGTGAACTTTGAAGTAAATATGGTATATTATATTGCTTACAGCCGTTGCTGATGTTAATTAATATGATAAGCTACAAAAAACATTAGAAAACTAAGGGATTCAGATCGAAGGTCATTATTAATATTATAGGACATTAATTACACAAATTGACTAAGTCCCACAGTAAGCTCGCTTATATAAGGCTTGTGTTGAGGGTACTTAGACAACTATATATATAATATATAAATATTATACTTAAATACATAGAAAACACACATGACTCAGGAACAAATATTCATGTCACACGAATAAATGGCCTTACCAGGATTTCAACCCGGGACCATCGGCTTCATAGGTAGGATTACTACCCACTAGTGACACTAGTTAGGGTCATTGGCGTTAGGGACCCCCTTAACGAGGCAAATCATTTAACACTTACCGTCCCTATAGGAATAAGCTAACATAAGCGTCATAGTTACCAGCTATAGTCAATTTGAAGGGCATCACTTTCCTATGGTACTTGAGTACGATTTTCTCTGGATTCACGATGAGAGGCTGCATAGGTAGATCTGTAACGTTCGTATAGTATTAATTATTTGTAAATATACTAAATTGAGCCTTATAGCTAGGTAAAAAACTTAATAAATTTTCATATACACCCTTAAACTACGTCCAAAAGAGAGGTCTGGGCATTGTGAATGTCATCTCGCTTTGTGTGGTAGGGAACATCCAGTGGATGTCATTCCAGATCTAGAGCAGAGCCCAACTGGGGAAGTACCTCCACCTTACAGAAAACAGCAGCCAAATAACACTAGACCCTACTCATAGTGTTGTGTTCCTGCCGGTGAGTAAGGTTGCCAGAGCTCAACGAGGGGGGGGGGGGGGGGGGGGGGGGTTAGGGTCTGCAACGCGCATGTAACTCCTCTGGAGTCGCAGGCGTACATGGGCTACGGAGACTGCTTACCATCGAGCGGGCCATACGCTTGTTTGCCACCGACGTAGTAAAAAAAAAAAAAAAACAACGTTAGTGAAACAGTAAATGAATCAGCAGTGCTAACCGCCTACCATGCGTATGTTACCTCAACTTTGTGGTACAGCGTCATTTTCTGGGGCAATTCCACTGATCGCGAAATGGCCTTTAAGGCACAAAAAACTTGTTTGTGTTCAGCTTTAGAATACCACGTTTGGAAAGCTGTTAACCGCATTTTTTTAGACTGAACATTTTAATTTTACCTTACAACATAGACCAATTTTATGCTATTAATAGTTCTCGACGATATATTCACAATCATTACAAACAGCTCTTCTTACTAAAAGTATTTTTGTCACTTCACTGTCGGGCAAGTTGTAGAGGAGACAACAGGGGGCGAGTTGTCACGCGGCGCTAGACAGAACACGCTCCTCAGCACCTGCTGGTCCCCCGTCGTGTAAATATTACTATGACTTACCCACGCCAGATGAGATGTCGGGCAAGTGTACTAATGCCCCGGTCTCCTCTGCAACGGGGGGAAGGTTGTCACGCGGGGCGAGACGGAACACGCTCCTCGGCGCCGGCACCTGCTGGTCGCCCGTCGACGTTGACGTGCCGTCATCCAACTCCATGTCTGTGGGAATAGGAGTAATATGACAGTGGTTGTGTTTTATACCAATTTAAAAATAAAAATAACAAAATAAATAGTTATTTGTTTTAAAAAGGGGCAAAGTTGTTGTTTAACCGCTCGTGCTGATATTGATAACCGAGCAAGCGAAAGATTCCAAAATTGAACCACGAGCCAGTGGTTCGAAAATTGGAATTTTGAGCGTTAACGTAGCGTAAACGAGATGGCGCTGTACAGCTCCATAGGGAGCGTGCATGAACTGTAGGAGGCAGCACAGGAGTCGTCTGATTATTGGCGCGAAGCGTAAATGTGATGTTTATTGTTCCGATGTAGCCCACAAGATGGCAGAACCTATTATGCACAAGAAAACACGTGATGTGTAAATGTACATGTATATAATTCCGATTCAGGCCACAAGATGGTAGACCCTCCAACGCGCACGGTCCCTATACATTTTGCGGTAACTCTGACTGTAAAAAGTTGGCATTTGACAAATCAGTGACCGCACAACACATGGCGCAGTACAGCGCCATCTGTTTTGGATGTCAAACTAAGGGGCACGGTTTTTCTTAGACTTTACCTCTTACCTGCAATCATTTCTTTTTTTTATGCAAATCGAGTTAAATGGATGTTTCAAAGCTCAACTAAGAAAGATTATTTTTAATTTTGTTGAAGAAGTTGAAGAAATTGGTGTTCAACGAGCATGTAACACTTCTGGAGTTGCAGGCGTCCATAGGCTGCGGTGACTGCTTACCATCAGGCGGGCCGTATGCTTGTTTGCCACCGTCGTGGTATTAAAAAAAAATATTAAAAAAACCAGACTTATAATTATAAATATAACTTTTAAAACCCTATTTGGACCGTCCAAGAACGTACACGCAATTTTGGATATACATATTGGTAACTGGCTGAATCAACTTTTTTGTCTAAGTGATAAAAAAAAATTATGTAATTATTTTTTTCTCATAATATAAAAACAGATAAAAAAGCTACGTAACGCAATATTTTTTTATCATGATTTGATATTTGATAACTTGTTTATGAGCATTTTTTATAACTTGTTTATTAGCATTACTTTTTTTTTGTATACTTTGTAATTACTTGTGAGTTCCTGTAAATGGCTTTCTGTATTAATCTTGATGTCCTATTGTAAATTTAAAGCTCTTGGTTCTCCTTAACATAAATAAATAAATAAAATAATTAAATAAATGAGCAGTGACCCAGGGGACAAAGCTGTCCTACCCTTTTGTATGAAATAAGGGTTCGTCCACTGGGTCACCCAATCTTTTTAGTAAAAATTTCACGTATTTTAATTTTTGCCGGATCTGGCATACATATTAATGATCTTGTTTCATTTTTACCATGTTAAAACTTTCAAAAGTTGAACTAATAATGATTAAGGGATTCACTCAAGTTCTGTCGACCGACCAAACACCGCAATGTATCGAACATCGCATGCAAGTTCTTGAACTGTCTCAATGGGGCCACAAAGTACAGAGAGTCCGCTCAGTACAAAGTGCCATTTTCGCCGCACGCACACAGACGTGACATTTACGCACACAGACGTTACATTTACAGGCGTTCTCGGGCACTCTCGAGCAGAGCTTAGTCGGGCTGTGCGCGCGTTGCTCACTTGACGTCCCCGCCGCTACGTAGGTACCTACTGTCATGTACGTCAAAATGCAGTCTCTAAGGAATGTAAACATGATAAGATGTATGTATAAACGAATCGATGTATGTATGTCTGTAAACTTATATTACCTACTCCTTTTTAAAATTCGAATTTATGCCTATGCCTTTTCCAGGCATAGTACGATTTATCGACCACATACGCGCCAATACAATTTCATCCTTAGCCCTCCGATTTAAGGTTCAAATTAGATTGTACTTTCGGAAAATGAGACTTGTCTTCAAATGAATCATCAAAGCTGGATTAATTGGAATATATTTGATTTTTTTGGGAAAACCTTGTAGATTGGTTTTGACGACCGGTCTGGCCTAGTGGGTAGTGACCCTGCCTATAAAGCTAATGGACCCGGGTTCAAATCCTGCTAAGAGCATATATTTGTGTGATGAACATGGATATTTGTTTCTGAGTCATGGGTGTTTCTATGTATTTAAGTAATCATAATTATAATATATTATATATATCGTTGTCTAAGTACCTACAACACAAGCCTTATTGAGCTTACTGTGGAGCTTAGTCAATTTGTGTAATAATGTCCTATAATATTTATTATTTATTATTGGTGGGGCCTGGAAAAGGGTTAATACAGAAGCAACCCTAGTGAGTCGGGCAAGTTTAGGTATGTATATTCAAGAACAGCGGGAACGAACCTTCTGTTTATTTGTTATTTTGTGACGGGGTTTAATACGTACCATCAGCGTAAATGGATGCCTTCATCAACTGCACATGGTGGCTCTGTCTGTTCTCCAATCGCGCCAGTTCTGCAGTGGGACTCTTCACTCCAAAACCTAGCGAGAAAACAACTTATTCTTAAAAATATATATGATAATTATTACATAAGACATCTGATATTATTTATTGCTTCATGAAAATACACCGTGTTTTTTTTTCCGTTAATTTTAAGGGTCCTGAGCTTAAAGCAACTTTCTCAAAGACACCAGTATTCTAATGAACTCTATTTCGGAGATAATCGGCCATCAGGGCCGTATGCTTGTTTGCCACCGTCGTGTTATAAAAAAAAAAAAAAAAAACAATAATTATTTGTATCTGATAATGTCCCTACGAGCGTATATGTATACTTGCCTTATAGCCTGTTTACATATTTATTAGTATTTAGTACGAGTTCATATATTTGCTACTAAACGTATCTCAGACGATCGATGTTCGACATGACATTTATATGTCACAGTTTTCAATTGTTTGGTTGAGTTAAATGTAATGCCCATGTTACAACAACGCTATGCAACATTTAATTTAATTTTTTTTTAACTATGCCATTTAGTTTCCTTACGTACTTACCCATCCGAAGTTAACGGAATTCAATAAAAACACGATGTATCAATCGTTTGAACATAAGTTAAGAAATCGGTTAAGCTATGCGGTGAAAGATTCACTAATATAAATCTAAATAAAATCTCTAGCACAAATGGGGGCGCCACTTCACACTCGATCTTATTCTCTTAACCAAGTTATGTTAAGATAATTAACCAAATGATTACCTCGGCCGCTTAGCTACTTCTGATGCTGTAGGCATCTATTTCTGAGCATGAAGGTAATTTTGAAGTATTACCTCTAGTAGAGTCGTAGAGGCTTTGAGGCTCGCCGTTGTCCTCTGTTGTGTCCATATCAAAGGCTGTGAAGTAAAAAAAAGATATTTCATCTTATAAATAGATTATAAAAACCGGACACAAGCGAGTCGGACTCGCCCACCGAGTGTTCCGTACTTTTTAGTATTTGTCGTTATAGCGGCAACAGAAATACATCGTTGGATTGGAATCCCAATAGTGACGCCCTGTGAGGCGAAAAGTTGAAAGGCTAACGGTAGTGTAAGAATATGGGCGGATTATCGATAACTATAAATAACGATGTATACATAGATACGTATCCGCTTCCCCGTATCGAAGAAGTGTTCGCAAAACTTAGTGGAGGGCAACATTTTTCCAAGTTGGATTGTAGTCAAGCGTACAATCAGTTCCGACTTTCCAAAGATTCTCAAAGGCTTACTACTATTAATACGACTAAGGGCCTGTTTATGTATACACGTCTCGTATTTGGATTGGCAAGTGCGCCCGCGATTTTTCAACGGGCGCTCGAAAGCGTACTAGCGGGTATCGAAGGGGTAGCCGTGTTTTTAGATGACGTGTGTGTAACGGGGCCCACTAAAGAAATACATCTGAAAAGGTTAGAGGAAGTTTTTAAGCGGTTCCAAAATGCGGGGTTGAGGTTAGGTAAAGATAAATGTGCTTTTTTTCAGGAAAGCGTCACATACTTAGGTCATATTATTAATAAAGACGGGTTACTGAAGTGCCCAAAGAAAGTTGAGGCAATTGTGAGTGCTCCTCGGCCTAATAATGTGACAGAATTGAAAAGATTCCTGGGTATGTCTAACTATTACCGAAATTTCGTTCCAAATGCATCATCTTTGCTAGGGCCTTTACATGAGCTATTGCGCGCTGACGCGCAATGGGAGTGGTCAGAGCGGCAGCAGGCGGCGTTCGAGGCGATGAAGCGCGAGCTGGCGTCAGATCGCGTACTCACACACTTTGAGCCGAGCGCGCAGCTGACGGTAGCTGTAGATGCTGGTCCCTACGGTCTTGGGGCAGTACCGGGTCAAATTGGCCCCGATGGTATCGAGCGACCGCTCGCCTATGGTTCAAGGTCCCTAACAGCCGGCGAGCAAAACTATAGCCAGCTTCACAAAGAGGCTGCAGCAATTGTATTTGGTGTGACACGGTTCCACCAATATTTATATGGCCGGCAGGAGCCTTTTATTTTGAAAACGGATCATAAACCGCTTTTAGCAATATTTGGCAAGAGCAACGGTATTCCTGTAATGACAGCGTCGCGTTTAATCCGGTTTGGCATAATTTTGTCAGCATATAATTACAAAATTAAATATATTACCAGTAAACAAAACGAGGTTGCGGATTATTTCTCGCGTATACCGACTCAGAATCAGGATCCGCAGGAGTCAACACTTGAAGATGAGGAAATACATACTTTAAATTCAATGCAATTAAACAGTCTCCCGTTAACATATAAAGATATTCAGATAGCGACAGCCAGCGATAAGTGTTTACGTACTGTACTTAGGTATATACAGTATGGCTGGCCACGTAAAATTAAATGTAGGAATATTTATCCATACTTTTTATACCGTAACGAACTCGACGTAGAACAAGGTTGCTTATTACGAGGGCATAAGGTGGTTATTCCGGCGACTTATAGGCCTAGGTTGCTACAAGAATTGCACAAATCGCACCAGGGAATAGTCAAAACAAAAAGTAATGCACGAGCGCGCTTATGGTGGCCTAACATAGATAAGGATATCGAACAGCTGATTAATGCATGTACCGTATGCGTGCATCAGCGCGGCGCGCCCCCGCGCGCCCCTCCTTCGCCATGGGCCCGCCCCACCTCTGCGTGGCAAAGGGTACATATAGACTATTTCTCGGTGGGTCAAAGGTCGTTCTTAATAGTAGTAGATGCCTTTAGTAAATGGCTGGAATGCTTAGATATGGGGAACAATTTAACTACGCGGAATTTAATAATAAAATTGAAGTTTTTGTTTGCTAGGTTCGGTCTTCCAAGAGTTATTGTCTCGGATAATGATGCAAAAATAGCTTCTCAGGAATTTGTCGAGTTTTGCAAAATAAACGGGATACAATACCTTACGTCGCCTATTTACCACCCGTGCAGTAACGGGATCGCCGAGATAAATGTTCGCACTTGTAAGACGCAGCTAAAGTCCATTTTACAGTGTCACTCGTGTGCTCAGATCATAGATGAAAAGTTACAAGACTTTTTATTTGAATACCGTAACACTGCACACTGTACGACGGGTGCCAGCCCGGCTAAGTTAATGTTGGGCCGCGAGCTACGCTGTCGGCTGGACTTGTTGCGACCGCCGGCGCCGGCGCCGCGCGGAAACAATAATAAGGAAAATGATAACAATAAAAATGTTAGACGGTTCGAAATAGGTGACCTAGTGTGGGCCAGATGTTATGAAAACCGTAAACCTTGTTGGAAAAAAGCGTGTATATCTAAGAAACTTGGCAATAGAATGTATGAGGTAAAATTAGAGAATGATATTGTAGGTAAGAGGCATATCGATCAATTATTAAAATATACGAATGTGGAAACTGATCTGTTATCGTCAACTGACGTATCAACGTCAAATTCTGCCGATTACACACCTGTATCAGACCCTCTCACTTGTTCACTTGATATTCCAATTACGGTTAATGATCAATCGGACAGTACGGGGGAAGAGGTGAGAATCGCGGAGGGAGAGATGACTGAGACCGAGACTCCTATGAGTGCGAGTGAAAATAATCAGGTAGTTGAATCATCGGAGCATTCTGAGCAACCGGTGCAAGACAATAGGGAGGGAGTCTCGTCTGGCTCATTGCCTGCTCCTCAGCCTGGATGTAACTTAAGACCTAGGCTTAAGAAAATTAATTATAAGGTTTAGCAATTAAGTAATTTGTTGTAATTGTCCCCAGATTCCCAAATTAAGTCGGGAGGAGTTGATATGTATGTATGCATGTCAATGTGTGCGCGCGCACGCATCCCATTACCTACACATACAAAGTCAGTAATAAACCAGCTGTGCCTCGGTACGATTGCGTTTCATTGCTCCCCACTCTACCCACATATATCTCACTGTGAAAATTTCTACTGTCTAACTATCACGGTTCATGAGTTATACAGCGGTTATTACGGTTACAGCCTGGTGACAGACAAACAGACGGATGGACAGCGGAGTCTTAGTAATAGGGTCCCGTTTTACCCTTTGGGTACGGAACCCTTAAAAGCTTTTAAAAACATAAGTCATATAGTATTATTATTATCAATGCTTCGACTTGGTAATACCATAAACAAGAAATTAGTCTATTTCAATCCGCAGCGCCATCAAGTTTTGCACGTTTAGCTTTCCAATTTTTTTTATATAGAATTATGTATAACTGTGACCTGTAATTTTTTTTTTTACCAATAAAGAAACTAAACTAAACTAAACTAAATTCGTGTCATCCACGATGGCGCACAGATTTGTCAAATTTAACCTTTAATAACTCAGCCAAACGCGTCTTTGTGAACGACACCATCTATAGGAGAAAAAAGCTCTACCTTTCCCAGCCTGTCCCAGTAGATCAAGCGACGTATGCTGCATAGCATACAGGCTATCGTCTCCCAAGCCGGGCGCTCCGAGGCCACTGAGGCCGGGCCCGCTGAGGCCGAGGCCGCCGAGCCCGGGGCCGGCGAGGCTGCTCAGGCCTCCGAGCCCGGGGCCGACGCCGCCGAGACCGGACGCGGCTGATACTGGTGGTATTTGAGCTGTTAAAAAAAAGTGTACAGGTTTTTAAAGGGTCGATAAAGCGCTGAAGTTGCAGGCGTCCATAGGCTACAGAGACCGCTTACCATCAGGCGGGCCGTATGCTTGTTTGCCAACGACGTGGTATAAAAATTGAACAATTAATTTAATTAAGAATCACATCAAATTTAAAAATAGATATAGTATCACTAGAGGCAGCGCGCGTGTGCCGTGAAAAGTATGTATGTCAATTTTAAGGTTTCGATTTAGACCATAAGGTGGCAAACCCTCTTAACACGCTCTATACTTACTAATTATTGTTTAAAGAACAGAGGAAAACAGGTCAAAGATCACTTATTCAACAAATGGTCTCGCAACTTTTACGCCTTCTCGTGCGCCCTCTGTGTCAATCAAAGACTATACTCGATATTTAAATAAAAGTAAACAAACAATTTGTACATTTTCGGGTAGTTATAACATTCATTGGTTAACCAACCAAATACAAAACCGCCTGGATCTGTCACTGAACGACCTGACTTTAACCTACATTATTTGATCATGTAATGTTTGACGACCGGTTTGGCCTAGTGGGTAGTGACCCTGCCTACGAAGCTGATGGTCCCGGGTTCAAATCCTGGTAAGGGCATGTATTTGTGTGATGAGCACGGATATTTGTTCCTGAGTCATGACTATTTTCTATGTATTTAAGTATTTATAAATATTTATATATTTATTATATATATCGTTGTCTAAGTACCCTCAACACAAGCTTTATTGAGCTTACTGTGGGACTTAGTCAATCTGTGTAATAATGTCCTATAATATTTATTTATTTATTAATGTTTTCATCTACCGTCAACTGGCTTAAAGAGCCGTTTGAGGGTAGATTTTGTTTACTTTTATTTAAATACCTAGTATGTAGGTATGTATTATATTGTTTGCGTCTTCATTTTGTTAAATTATATGTATATCGGCACTACCCGTTCAATGTTGTAAGTTCAAAGTTTCCTGCTACCCAAAGGTTGTCTGGAAGAGATCGCTTCTTAGCGATGAGACCGCCTGTTGTTACCTAATTTTTACGTGTTTTTTTCATTTTCTGTCTATTTTTAACTGTATGGTGCACAATAAAGAATATTTACTTACTTACCTAAAGATACAGAGTATAGTGCCCACTCTGTTTCAATCAGACTAATTTAGACCACGTAATCGCGCCTTCCTGGCAGTTCCTAAAGCGCGCCCTGTGGCGTACAGGAACTCACCATTACTTCGCGCCTTACAATACCTAAACGCACTTCTCAAGTCAGCCGACTGCGATGTTTTTGCCGGTAGTTGGAAGATGTTATGTGAGACGATGGATGATCCGTCTTCAGTTAGTATTTAAGTTTATTGTTATTGTGTGACACAACTTTATGTCAAAGGTTTAGGGTGATAATAATATTGTATGATAAAAACTGTGTAATCTGTTTAAATAAATAAAATAAAACATAAAATTGCTTAGAATCAGCAAAATATTGCAAATTTATGTTTTGACTCTTCAAAATGCTAAAAAATACGAACGTGTGAAGATCATTTTAATTATTTTTGATGCGTGAATTTTCACGCTATATTTTGTGAAAGGGACCAATGCAATATATAACGTTGATGTTCTAATCACAAAATAATTTTCTATAATATCGACTTTATTATTAAAACCATTAAAATTGCTACGACACGTAGACGGTCTAAGTACCTGGCGCGGCGTTTTTCTGCAAAGATTCATTGACCAGCTGCCGCTTGAGCACGGTCGGCGTGGGGTCGTCCTCCTCGTCGGAGTCAGTTAAACCGTACTTGCTGAAATGCTCCACCTGTCGACAAATGTATGATTACAGTTATCGTATCATGAATATAATTCAATAAGCACTCGTCATAAACACACATAACAAAGATAGCAAGCAAACGCAATCCTGGTCAGCAGGACTAATTTCATATAATGACAGATTAAATTTCAATTTCAAATAACGATTTCAAGTACCCGTGGAACATAAGAAATAATCCAAATCGTAAGGTACCTTAAAATAAAATATAGTTTATCTATAGTTAATATGGGTAGTTTTTGATAGTCAGTATTGGGCTCAGTAGTTTGACCTGTTACAATTTGGTGCCGTGAACAGGATATACGTTTTTAGTGTTTTCCTTTATGTATAATAACATAATAAAAAGTTGGTTCTTGTTGGTCTGTCTCGAGAGTTGAGAGTGACAAGTGTCAAATCCGTATGAAACTTATTATAACCTTGAAACCTTGTATTGTGAGTACTTACCCGGAACACCCAACTGCCGGTCTGCGGCCGGTATTCGATGAATTTTGTGTCGTGTTTGTCGCAGACACGACGCAACTTGCCCTCGTAGTCCATTGTTAATAATCTGTAACAAATGATTACTGGAGTTAATAATTCATTTTCTGACGTTCGAACTGAATAAAGCGTAAACGTCCACCAATTTTTAATTGATAATGCGTTACAGCGCTGACAAGACGTATCGAGGTTGGTTCAAGCCCAACTCTTGGTATGATTAAATAACCAACCAATGTACCAATTATTTGGAAACTGTACCTCTCAGGGTCCGTGATGGGGGTCTTCTCCGTCTTGTCCCTGGGCCAGATCCGGTCCAGCGTGACGACCGCGCGCCGGTTGAGCCCCTGTCCGACCGGCGGCTTGTCGGAATCTTCAGGATATACGATAACCTCCTTGTTTAGGAAGTGCACTGAAAATCAACAATTTACTTCTAAGTGTAGTGTACTAATCAGTCAAACAGGCTGTTAGGGCTTATTGCGAAAAAAAAAAAAACATTTGTTAGTATAAGAATCTATGATGCCGCTAAGAATCTTTCTTTTAGTCATTTATGTTGATTTTAAAGAATGTTGTGTTACGTTGAATTGAAAGCGCAAAAACCTGTTTGATCTTGTTTTTTCTACGACATTTAGCTCCGCAAGACAGTCAATTACAATAATCGACATCGACGGCATCTTATTACAGATGTAGTGAACAATTCTTTGCCATCGTATTTTCTCGGTAACGTTCATATTTGTCATGCTACTTCAGCCAACTTCAGTACTTTTTGTACTGAGACTGACCGAAGTAGCATAACACGTTCGTACGTTTCCGTGAAATGAAAATACGATGGTAATAGTACATTACGATACAAGTGCGAAAAATAGGAAATTCGAAATGAGTGGCGATAAATTAAAACACGACCGAAGGGAGTGTTTTAAATCGACACGAGTTGCGAATTACCTATTCGCATATGTATTGTACAACGTTTTACAGTACATATGGCCCTTTAAATGTTCGACACAGTAACGTAATATGCTAATTTTCGCACTAGTGCGGTAAAGTCACACCATGTGTACTGTAAAGAATTATTCATTACATCTGTAGCGTTGTCTCATCTCGGTAAGAGTTGGGTACGATTTCCAAACCCTTGATCTAGTTCTAGGGCTTAGGATGCCAAAAACGGACCCCGACCCATTATACGTGCTATAAAGATGTGGAAATGCCTAATATAAGAAGGATAGAGATCCGACCTGACCTTATGAATATAGATATAAAGAGATACAAGTTAATACATTCAAGAGGTTGTATAGTAACTTACCTAACGCGTCGAGATCTAAGTTGGCAACGTCGACCTCGCAGTCGTAGAACACGTTCCCGTAGTTCTTTCGACCGATAGTCAGGTGTGGCACCACGCAGGAACCATCCGGTCGCATGTACGCTGTAGAAAAAAAAAATATTAATGACATATTAGAAAAAGTAAGGGCGAATCGCCTAGCGTGGTATGGGCATGCGGTGCGGAGGAATGAAAGTTATGAGACGAAAACGGTATTGCGAATTTTTATTTGAGTTTGAATATAAAGAAAAACTTCCCGTTTATTATTGCTACAATAAGGTGAACATATCCTAACATAATGTAGTAGTGTACAGTAAGTAGTGTATGATATTGATTTGTGCACTTGACATCAGAGGGACACATATAGAATAAGTAAACAAATTTAGATATTTAGGCAGCTTAATCCGCAACACAAGACTCCAGATGTACAGATGAAATAATATCAAGGATAGCAATGGCGAAAACAGCTTTCAACGCCAAAAAAATTTGCTAAAGGCGAAGATCTCTAAGAATACGGACGTTACTACGTTACTACTAAGTTACTATGCAACAGATGGACCCAGGTACGTCCTTAACGGACCCGGGTACGTCCTTAAACTACGTCCACAAGAGAGGTATGGGCATTGTGAATTTCATCTTGCTTTGTGTGGTAGGGCACAGCACAGCGGATGTCATTCCAGATCTAGAGCAGAGCCCAACTGGGGAAGTACCTCCACCTTACAGAAAACCGCAGCCAAATAACACTAGACCCTACTCATAGTGTTGTGTTCCTGCCGGTGAGTAAGGTTGCCAGAGCTCAACGAGGGGAGGGAGGGTTGTTAGGACTGGCAACGCGCATGTGATTCCTCCGGAGTTCCAGGCGTACATAGGCTACGGAGACTGCTTACCATCAGGCGGGCCATATGCTTGTTTGCCGCCGACGTAGTATTAAAAAAAAAAAATACAAAAAAACGCCAGAATAAGACACATCTGGAGCATCACTTTGTATGGGTGTGAGACGTGGACAATGAGACAGAAAGATATGAAACGAATAGAGGCTTTTGAGATGTGGTTGTGGAGAAGAATGGAGAGAATAAGTTGGACGGAGAAAAAAACGAACGAGGAAGTGCTGCGAAATGTTAGAGAAGAAACCTACTAAGGATCATAGAGAATAGACGAGGCAAAATGATAGGTCACTTGATAAGATACGACACTTTCTTTAAAACTATTTTGGAAGGCGAGATCGAAGGTAGAAGGGGAAAACTACGAGCAAGTTACACGCAGCAAATAAAAATAAAAAAAATATATAGGACATTATTACACAAATTGACTTAAGTCCCACAGTAAGCTCAATAAGGCTTGTGTTGAGGGTACTTAGACAACGATATATATAATATATAAATATTTATAAATACTTAAATACATAGAAAACACCCATGATTCAGGAACAAATATCCATGCGCATCACACGAATAAATGCACTTACCAGGATTTGAAACCGGGACCATCAGCTTCATAGGCAGGGTCACTACCCACTAGGCCAAACCGGTCGTCAAAAGGAAAAGCAAATGTCGTGTCTTACAGGGATCTAAAGAATTTGGCCGAGAACCGCGAAAACTGAGGGCCTACCGCGAACCACGTTCGACGTGTTGCCTCTCTGTCGTACTCGTAAATTGCCCCTCTGGTGTCTACTCCACCGACAAGAGCCTTGCTCTTAAATTAAAAGAGAGAGTTGTGAACTTACCGACCATCTCTTCTAATGAGGGTATGGTGTAGTATCCAGGTCTGGTAAGCTTCACGCCCGCCGGGTGCGGCGCGGCCGGCGGTGGTTCTCGGGTCATGCTCTCCTCCTCTGAAACTATAGTACATTGTAGGAGAGGCTGGAAAACCGCTCAAAGATGGACGAGTGAGTTTGAGGGCCGACACGTTAGTGGAGGTCCTCAAATAATACGAGTCCATCTTTAGCGTTTCCGGCCGAGGCATTATAATGCCTTTCACGACTACTGCGGGGAAATAAGAAAACATTTGCATAACTATAAGTACTCTAATAAAAATTAATATTGGCGTGAGGACAATTGTTGAAAGAAAGCGATATATTTTTGCCAGGAACATTTATACTTTCTTTACTAGAAGAACACATTTTTATAGCGTAGATAAGTGATTCTTGTATTTTTTAGTCAAACACAATTTACACTGTCAAACTCAGTAAATATTTTCCGATCCCGCCTTTTTAATTTTTTTTATCACTGAAGAGGCGTTTTTCTGTTGTATGCTTCAAAAGCGTTTTTGCTAAAAAACCACAAAAGTAAAAACGCCTTAAGCGTGAACTGAACGGTTTTGACGTTTCTTTTTTTTTACACAAGTAATTGGTCCTATAAATAACCTAATTTTATTTTTGAAGGAAAAAGATGCGCCAAAAAAGACCTTTTACAATCACCAATGACAGATGATGATAACAATGATCACCAATGACAGATGATGATAACAAAGAAACATTGTACTAGTGGTGATTCAGGTGCTGCAGCTATTGCCTACTTTCCAGCTTGGTTTTAGACCATCTATTGCCACATTTCCGAACAGTGGCGTGAAAAAACAATTTTTATTTATTTTTTTCCCATATATTTTTTTTATATCAAGATTTGCATTGCGCCGTTGTGATTTTCTATTCCTGCTATAACTTCCAGTAATCCGGCTTCCTTGTGTCAGCTTCAGTGCCGGATTAGTGAGATTGTACTGTATAAGTAAATAAAAAAACTGGGATATTGTATTACTTTGTGTATGGTGGAGGTAAGGTAAGGTAAATAAATAAATATTAACCAAATATTCCGCTTATCTGTTGCGATGTCTCGCATGAGGTGCACGGACTCTGTCCTCCCCAGAACTGGAACACGCTCGAAGTATTGGGATACTGGGTTTCTATGGGGAAGGGAATGATGGGTTAGGGTAAGGTAAGGTAGTATAGGCCAGGCGGTCGGCACTAAATTTCTGTGAAATATGCTGGAAAAGTGGAGCGGGCGTTGATACACAAAATTAGTTGATGAGGCATTCCACTCGAATGTCGTTTACGTGACGCCATTCTTCTAATACTTCCTGAAAATGCTGAGAGCAATATTGGGTCTGGTTTCATTAATTGCCTAACAAATTGGCGGTATATTCTCGAGCTTTACGGATTTCATTGAGGTAGCTGCGTGGAATGTTTCTCATAATAAATTGTTGCTCGCAACTATATAAAAAAGAAGTCTTTTGATGAACATACGCAAGTGTCAGTAAACTAATCCCACTCCTTATACTTCCCTTAGTCGCCTCGTCGACCTCTCGGGACTATTAGAACACGTGTATAGATGACGCACTTGCATCAAAGTGTACTCACCGGACAAGCTGTCGATGTTCTCCTTGTCTCTTTCGCTCCTAACGCCGAGTTCCCGCACCGAATGTTCGGCGGATGTTTCGGCTGCGGAAGGCAGCGATTTGCGGAGGGGCTTCGTTGTTAGCCTGCCACGACAAAGTTAATAAAATAATTTTTTGGCAAAAAAATAATAATTTTTGGTACAAGCTTTTATACTCATTGAGACACTAGGGAGTTTTACTGCAATGTTCTGCCGCCAGAGAGTAGCACTATCACATCACATAAACCATAGCGTAACTTATACATACTGTGCCTTAAACAGTTTTTACTAAACCTTAGTTTTTAATTGCGTGGAATTCTGACGTCTCCTGGTGATGTCAGGCAAAAAAATACTCCTTAAATTTATGGTGAGAATTACAAGCCAAAATAAAACATCGGAAATACATTGGGACATGATTATTTTTAATTTCAATCATCATAATACTTTATTCGTGAAAACAATGATAGTTTAACTTTAAAGTGCACTATTTCGACAAGAGAAAATATTAGGTATTTTTTTGGGATAAAAAATAATTGTTACTGGTATCATTCTAATGACTTTCATATATCGTAAACCTTTGGACTAAACTTATATTTTTTATTCTTTGTACTATCTCGTCTCGTTTTAGACAAAAAATAATGTTCAAGTGAATTGATTTATACCGTGGCATTCCCAGCTATCCTCCATACGAACCCTCTTTTTAGCATATATCTGGCCACTGTGATATATTATAATTATAATAAGTTTCTATGTCACGTGCTTGAAATTATTGTTATTCTTTGTATTTTCCTAAAATCAAACAAATTAATTGATTGAGTTTATCAAGCGTTTTGACGTAATCCGCCGTTCGTGCGGCGGCAGCAGCGGCGAGCGGCGGCCATAGGTTGGAGTGGAACACAGCGACCCGACCTTTGTTCCTATACCTATGGACGCCGCTTGCCGCTGCCTACGTGGCACGAGCCGTGAGTGTGTTCTCCTTCTTACATCTATCTACCCTCCATTTCAAATGACAGGCTATTAAAATATATAATATTCTCTCTGATACATTTAAAGAACTGCCTTTTAATATTTTTAAGAAGACGTTATTTAATTATTTAATTGAACATTGTTATTATTCTGTCAATGAATTCATTAACAAATGTTAATTGTAATATTAAATTATTCCGCCAATGGTATTATTTATTTATTTTAATTAAAACCTTATTTGTAATTCATTGACATTGTACATGACATTGTAATGTTTATCGTAGTATGTAAGGTTAGGTTTATATCTTGTACATAGTTAATTTAGTTAGTAAGTAAAAAACAATATTTGTACGCCAATCATGGCAAAACAAGGATCGGTCAAAACCAAAAATGTAACACCCAACGATATACGCTTGTTTGTCTCAAATAAACATTAATTCATTCATTCATTCAAAGAAATTGCATAATTGTTTACGTCATGACTCATGTCATTCGGCTTTCAACAGTTTGAACGTGCGAATGTGTTTGAAATTACGTTCAAGGGAACTGCCCACTTTGAAAATTTTCAGTCAAATAAGAGTTCATGCAAGAAATATTAACTTTATATAAAAATAATTGATAATAATATGTACAGTAAAAAAATGTTCACTATCCCTGAAACGTCAAATTATGACAGCTTTCAGAATTCCACGCAATTAAAAACGAAGTTTTATGACATTGATGCATCAAGGCGGTTTGTTTACAGAGGCCTACCGCGAAACGCGGAAATCGATTTTTTTTTATCTGGCCTCTTTATCGCTCGAATATGCAAGAATAGAGAGGCAGATAACGAAATTTCTATTTTCGTGGTAAGCCCTCAGAATGTGGTAGTGGCGCCATCTACGCAGAGTTTTGCATAATATTCCCTATTCTAAAAACCCGAAATACAATTCGTTTGCGTTGTTTTATCACAGAGTTCCCATGGCCACCTGTCTCCATCATCAGATCAGCTCCATGCCATCATAATATCGTATTGTCATCCGATTTACAATTTATACATACAAAATCTTAATCAGGAAGTGGGTCAAATTTAGCTTCCAAGATTTGGCCCACACTAACATACTGCTTGATACAGTTGATACGAGCAGTGGAGCAACACTCCTCCTTTCGGCTTTTCTCGGCACCGCTCGGCTCAGCATTGCTCCGAGCAATTATTAGGTTTGGCACAAATTGACGTCCCTATACGTGCACGACCACAGATAAGATAATTACTTTAATTTTGACAACCCTAAATGGCCGTAAAGGATAGTGCCATACATTAGGAAGAGACAGCATAATTCGTCCCTGAATCGCTGTCAAACTTCGGTTTTGTAGGAAGTTTCCTTTCTGTATGGTAGTACTATTATATATTCTGTAGTACGAGTATAATAATAGCTTATAACATTATTTTGGTTTGTTTTAGGAGAAGAGTGAGCTTACCAACTAGATCTGCGTTCCGCAAACTGTGCTGGTAGCTCCTTATCTGTAAACAAATTAACGTATTTTAGCTTAGCGAAAATCCAGTCTTTCTTCTAAGGCCTTGCAAAGAAAAAATTCAAATTTGCCAGTGAAATTTGAACCTATATCGTAGGAAATAGAGTTGGTTTTTCGTTGTTTGAAAATTTTACTAAAGTAGAGAAATGCAAATAGATCGTGTCATTCACGACGACGCGCCCCTCGAGACGTATTGTCATGTCATTAAAGGTTAGATTTGACAAATTTGCGCGTCATCGTGGATGACACGAACTACATATAAATAGTTAAAATTTATGAGTTTTGTTTTTGAAACCTTTTAAAAAGTTTACCTGTTCTTTTTTCAGTTAAATTCGTAAATTTGTTTCCATGACTACTATGACATATTGAACGACCGTGCACACCGGGTGCGTGTGCGTAGACGTCCACGCGTTGTTATATACAGATACTTATGAGAGACGGCACACCGCTTGCGTGACGTGTGCGTGCGCCGCTCAAACATTTCAGCGCACGCGCACGTCGACGCACAGGCAGCCGGTTTGCTCTGGTTTTTATTATGTTTGATGCAATCAGCCCAAGAATTAAATACATTTATTTTCATGTAACCAAGACACATTTTACTAGTAACACTTACACACTAAGGGGTTAGCTTAGCAGGTATGTAGACTTAAATTTAAAACAAAATAGCACAGACGGGAGAATGCAATCCCTCGCAGTATGATAAGTAGGGACAGTCAACCCTGTCCGCTATCATTGGCAGGATGCTGTTGGGACTGCCGCGCGCGCCTGGTAGTATAGAAGCAGTCCACACGCATAAGTACGAAGTAGTTTTTCTAAACTTAATAGCATCGTTTGCAGGCGTTTCTGCTTATTTCTTTTTTTTTTTTTTATTCCGGACAAAAAACAGTAACACACAGGTGTAGACACAAAAATAAAATACAAAGAATAATGAAGTGTGAGACCAACAACATCGTCCACAAATTACTAGATTACCTACTGATAAATCTACAATATATAGCGCTAGGTAACAATATAAAGGATATAAATATAACAATATAAAGGATATAAATATATTTCAAAATTAATTAGGTATGGCGTTGGCGCATCGTTACTATTGAATTTCTAATATGACTTGGAACAGTTGGAACTCCGGTAGCCGTTTAAGAAGTGTAGCACTTTTACGGCGGGTTAACACCCCTCCCACGGAAAAAAAAAAACCGTTACGAGACTGACACAGAGAAAAATACGATCCGATCCCAACGACGACCTTCGGCGCGGAATAATGGAACTTAGATTTGCCTCTTGGAATGTTCGCAGTTTGTATAGGCCGGGTGCTGTTTACCAAGTAAGCAAGGAACTTCACCGTTATAACATCCCGATTGCAGCATTGCAAGAAGTAAGGTGGCCCGGGAGGGGGGAAAGTAATATCGATAATAATCATGTTCTATTTTATAGCGGGGGGGATGATGGAAGACATGATAGGGGAACCGGCTTTATGGTATCGAAAAAAGTGGTGGGAAATGTCATTCGGTTCCAGGCAATTTCTGACAGGCTGAGTCTCCTGCGTATTAAAAGTACCTTTTACAATATCACAATCATTAACGCATACGCCCCAACCGAACTCTCCGAGGAGGGTACCAAAGATGACTTTTATGAAGAACTTGAGGCAGCTTACGACCTGATCCCGGAATACGATGCCAAGGTTGTTTTAGGAGACCTGAATGCTCAAATAGGACGCGAGGACATATTTATCCCTACTATCGGTAAGCATAGCAAGCACGAGAAGTCCAATGACAATGGTATACGACTAATAAGTTTTGCTGCTGCTAAAGCGATGGTTGTTATGAGCACCATGTTTCCACATAAAGATATCCATAAGGGAACATGGAAACACCCTAACGGGGTAACGGTCAATCAAATTGATCACGTCTTAATTGACAATCGTCACAAAAGCGCAATAGAAGACGTGAAAAGCTATCGGGGTGCGGATTGTGATAGCGACCACTACTTGCTGGGCGTGAAGCTAAAAGCGAGAATTAAAATAGTACGCAGAGGACGTAAAATAGAAAACCAGAGAATCAATTTGGAAAGCCTCAAGGATAAGGACATGGTCCGACAGTTTCAACTCGAAATAAGTAACAGATTCAAAAATTTGGAATCTCAAGAGGATATAAATACAATGTGGGAGGAGACTAGAGATATAGTAACAAAAGCAGGGATAGATATATTAGGCAAAAAGAAGCGAAAGAAAAGGAGGATGTGGTGGAATGAGGAGTGCGATCTAGCTATGGCGGAAAGACGAAAATTTAAGGTTCTCGCAGATCAGGACAACAAATGGAACGATAAATATCGGGAGGCACGCTGTAGGTTTAGGAACTTGATTAGAAATCTGAAGAGACAACATCTGGAAAATCACCTCAGAGATATCGAAACCTTGATAAGAGCTAATAAGAGCAGAAAGTTCTATCAAGAGCTGGGCATGATTAAGAAAGGATACCAACCTGGCGCGCAGTTTTTAGAAGACAATAATGGAGACCTTGTTGTAGAGACGGAAGCAATAAAGTATGAGTGGCGTCAATATTTTATGAGCTTGCTCAACTGTCAACCGGTGAACAGTCGTATTGAGGTGCAGGCAACAGAGGAGAGTGTGGATACTGTAGAAGAGCCAACATTCAATGAAGTGAGGAAAGCTGTCATGAGGCTGAAAAACAATAAATCCCCAGGGGTGGACGGAATATATGCAGAGGTATGGAAGTATGGCGGGGGAGCAGTGCAATCTAGACTATATGAGATAATTATGAAGATCTGGAAAGAGGAGCGACAACCCGAAGAGTGGAACACTGGAGTGATATGCCCCATCCACAAGAAAGGTTCCAGGAAAAAGTGTAACAACTACAGGGGCATCGCACTGCTGCCAACGGCATATAAAGTGCTCTGGTATGTCTTATTGGGTCGACTTCAGCCTTATGCCGAAAACATACTGGGTGACTACCAGTGTGGCTTCCGCCAGAACCGCAGTACTGTGGATCAGATATTCCTGTTGAAACAGCTGATGGAAAAGAAATGGGAGTTCGCACAAAACATCCACATGTTATTTGTTGACTTTGCCAAAGCATACGACAGTGTTGACAGAGAGACACTGTATAAGATTTTGCGATACTTCAAAGTGCCAGAAAAATTGGTGAAAATGATTATTGTCGCTACCAAAGTCAGCAAGATGAGGGTAAGAGCTTGCGGAGAACTGACGGCTGAATTTGAAGTTGTCACAAGCCTGAAACAGGGAGACGCCCTTTCGCCAATGCTATTCAACTTGGCACTCGAATACGTCGTCCGAAAATTACTTATGCATGATGGGGGTATAGAGTTGAACGGCAGGCATAAGATCATTGGGTATGCTGATGACCTGGGGCTATTGGCGCAAAACAAAAGGGACCTGGAGGCCATGGCTAGAATTGTGGAGCAGGAAGGGGAGAAGATAGGTCTCAGAATCAACCACCAGAAAACAGAATATATCCAAATGAAAAGGTACAAGAACACCAGAGCTGATAGAGAAGACCTAGTAGTGGGAGCAACCACCTACAAAGGTGTGGATCATTTTAGGTATCTTGGTTGCACAGTAACTGATACCAACCGAAGGGAGGAAGAGATAGATCTACGAATCCAAAACGCTTTAAGATGCTCGGCAGCGCTCCATCGAGTTTTAGTGTCAAAGCTGATCAGTAGACCAACCAAGATTCGTGTCTACAAGACTGTAATTAGGCCAATTTTGATGTATGGGTGTGAAGCTTGGACTCTGACTCAGAAAGAAGAGAGCAAGCTCTTAGTGGCGGAGAGGAAAATCTGGCGGAAGATTCTGGGACCTATCAGAGATGAAGATGGAACTTGGAGGCGTAGAAAGAATAGGGAGCTAGAGGAGCTGGTTGCGATGCCCAATATAATTGGCGAAATCAAGGCCACACGACTCCGCTGGCTCGGTCACCTAGAGAGGATGGGAGAGGATCGTGCCGTGAGAAGAGCGTATGTGGGGCACCCGGGTGGAAAACGTCCGTCTGGGCGTCCCAGATACCGCTGGAGCGACGAAGTCCTAAAAGACCTGTTCGCCCTCGGAATACCCAACTGGCGTGAAGTGGCGCAGGATAGGGCAGAGTGGCGCTCTCTTGTGTCAGAGGCCAAGATCCTGTTTGGGTCACTGAGCCAGTGAAGAAGAAGAAGAAGCACTTTTACGGTAGAAGTCGCTGGTGGCGCGTTCCTAAAGGGCATCTTTTCATCCTGTTACCCCTGCTGGGGTGTAGGGCTCGAACCATTTCCTTCCACTGACTCCGGTCCCGGGCAGCTTGGGTGACCTGCTCCCGCCCCATCCTCAATACACCCAACTCTTGCTCCACGGAACCAAAGCGCATATGGTGGAAATATTCGCTGTCCTCGGGTGAAGTCTCGGTAGTTCAGTTGTCAGAGCATGGGATAGTGATCCAGTGTCGCGAGTTCGAGTTTCGCCCGAGACAGTAATATTTCCATTTTCGACTTATTTCTAAGGTTAAGTAGTACTTACCTAAATCTGGGTAGAGTCGGGAAGTAGGCTCTTCTTCGCTGTGTCTATCTTTATCGGTCCATGGCGCCTTTGGAGAGCTGAGAATAAAAAAATACAAAATCAAGAACTTTCTTTAGAGTCTGACCAAGATCAGTTGGCAGCGATATAAAATGTCAGTGTGTGTGTGTGTGTAAGAATGTCTCTATGATATATTTAGTGATTTTTATTTTATTTATAGACACATACTATATTACAGTGAATCCAATTCTACCCTTTCCAAATTTTTCGTTTTAACCGTAAAACCTAATTCCTACTTTCCCAAACTTTGAAAACCTTCATAACTTGACATTGGCTAATCTAACAAAAACCAGAACAAATAAACTTACCCACTGACACGTTTCTCCGAACTGAATACTATATCTGAAACAAATTTAAATCAATATAAGTTTTTGGCAAAAAAAAAAATGGTACAAGCTTTTATCGCTGACTGTACTTTTCTTTCCGCGGGCAACTAATACTCATCGAGGCAATTCTAACAACCCCAAACATAATAAGTTTGCGTTGTTTTATCACAGAGTTCCCATGGATTCTTCATCATCAGATCAGCTCCATGTCGTCATAATATTGCATTGTCATCCGACTTACATATGTATGCAAAATTTAAGCTCAATCGGAAAACGGGAAGTGGGTCAAATTTAGCTTCCATATTTGACCCACACTAACTAACAAGTTTTTGGCAAAAATTTCATTTTTGGTACAAGCTTTTATCGCTGACTGTACTTTTCTTTCCACAAGTAACTAATACTCATTGAGACAATTCTAAAAACCCCAAACACAATTAGGTTACGTTGTTTTATCACAGAGTTCCTATGGCCACCTCCTGTCTCCATCATCAGATCATCTCGATGGTACCATAATATTGCATTGTCACTCGACTTACATTATGTATGCAAATTTTCAGCTTCATCGGAAACCGGGAAGTGGGTCAAATTTAACTTGCAAGATTTGATTACAAACAGACAACGGTCAGGTGAAAGTAAATAAAAGCTTGTAAAAACATGTAACGATTCAGAGTCAGTAAAATTATTTGCCTTTATCTATCATTTCAGACTTTTCTATTGTTTTAATGCGGACTTTTCCATCAGAAAAAAGTCCTTTGGTATTCCACCTGCCCAATTTCTTGGTCCAATGTGTATTTGCGTCTCACATTTTGCTTAGTGAGAATGAGACGCATTGCACACTGTACCAAGAAATTGGACAGGTGGAATACCACCCTTATGCACATGAAGCATAAGGACCATTCTGTGATGGGAAGCCACGTTAATCAAATGTTACTTACTGTTGTTGTTGCTAAGATTCCGTCGTCCGTCTGGGTCATCGTTGGAGTTGACGTCCATCCTCTCTTTCTCCGTCTGGGTGGGCACATCTCTGTGATTCTGCTCGTCTAACGATCTGCGAAAAAAATGCATTCATTGATTATAAATAAATAAATAAATATTATAGGACATTATTACACAGTAAGCTCAATAAGGCTTGTGTTGAGGGTACTTAGACAACGATATATATAATATATAAATATTTATAAATACTTAAATACATAGAAAACACCCATGACTCAAGAACAAATATCCATGCTCATCACACGAATACATGCCCTTGCCAGGATTTGAACCCGGGACCATCAGCTTAGTAGGCAGGGTCACTACCCACTAGGCCAAACCGGTCGTCATAATTTATATATATTAAAATGTCTAAAAGTAGTCGTAGTAGGTGCGTGCGGTAGCTCCATGGTATTATGTGTAGGCATTGAAAAAGTTAAGATCCTATGCGCTTTTTTATGAGATCTGTTCATATAGTATTTCATACAATCGTTTTACGTAATACAAGCTTTTCAGTTGAGTCCGTGTTTAGGTAACAAAGCTTGCCGCCGCACGTGACTGGTCAATTTTTTTTCAGTTGACTACGGCGTATCGAAATGAATCTTATAGTTGAGTTGGGAGCCCATAAAAATTTATCAATTATGTTGGTATACGAAATCTTAATTCAAAAATTACAGTCGACGAGTAGAAAAAAAACCGGCCAAGTGCGAGTCGGAATTGCGCACCCGAGGGTTCCGTACAAACCTGTAGGTATATATTATTATATGATGTTAATAAAAATTTACGGTTTTCGCAATTTTTCCTTTATCTGTGCTATAAGACGTTGCTTCGTACCAAATTTCAATATTCTGAGTACACGGGGAGCATCCTGTTGGTTTTGATTCCCTTGCGAGTGTCGAAAATTTGCGGCATAAACGTCTGTATCTTTTGATTGCGTTGGCTTAGAAGTTTGATTTTTTCATAGCTCCAACGGACAGTAGACCTGAGTATTTAATATAAATTCCAACTTGATACCTCCACGCGTTCCTGAGAAAAAGGGTCTTGACAGACCGACAGACAGACGGACGGACGGACAACAAAGTGATCCTATAACGGTTCCATTTTTTCCTTTCGAGGTACGGAACCTAATAAGTATTTACACTGGATGTTTTTTAACCCTCAATCGCTCTCTCACTGTCACTGCGACGTAAATGTTAAATTTAAAATGTTTTTCACGTTTAGTAGCACCATACACATCGACAGAACACCCTAAACAATCAAGTTCTCATGACAGTAACTACCTGTTCTGTGTTTCTGGTTCCGGAGCCGCTTTCTGCTCGGCTTCAGAGTCAGCTGGTCCATACTGGCGTTGTACTCTTCTAGACCGTCGAACAGGGATCTGGAAACTAGTCATCTAGCCTATTGTCTGCTGTGCCAATGACCGGATTCTATGTGAAAGACTGGATCAAACAATAACTACCTGTTCTGTGTTTCTGGTTCTGGTGTGGCGGTGTTCTTGGGTCGCAGCACGAGCCGCTTTCTGCTCGGCTTCAGAGTCAGCTGGTCCATACTGGCGTTGTACTCTTCTAGACCGTCGAACAGGGATCTGGAAACTAGTCATCTAGCCTATTGTCTGCTGTGCCAATGACCGGATTCTATGTGAAAGACTGGATCAAACAATAACTACCTGTTCTGTGTTTCTGGTTCTGGTGTGGCGGTGTTCTTGGGTCGCAGCACGAGCCGCTTTCTGCTCGGCTTCAGAGTCAGCTGGTCCATACTGGCGTTGTACTCTTCTAGACCGTCGAACAGGGATCTCGAAACTAGTCATCTAGCCTATTGTCTGCTGTGCCAATGACCGGATTCTATGTGAAAGACTGGATCAAACAATAACTACCTGTTCTGTGTTTCTGGTTCTGGTGTGGCGGTGTTCTTGGGTCGCAGCACGAGCCGCTTTCTGCTCGGCTTCAGAGTCAGCTGGTCCATACTGGCGTTGTACTCTTCTAGACCGTCGAACAGGGATCTCGAAACTAGTCATCTAGCCTATTGTCTGCTGTGCCAATGACCGGATTCTATGTGAAAGACTGGATCAAACAATAACTACCTGTTCTGTGTTTCTGGTTCTGGTGTGGCGGTGTTCTTGGGTCGCAGCACGAGCCGCTTTCTGCTCGGCTTGAGCGTCAGTTGGTCGTCCATACTGGCGTCGTACTCTTCCAGACCGTCGAACAGTGATTTCTGTAAAAAAAAAAAAATGTAAACATACGACTACATAATGTAGCACACTATGTCGTATATTATCAGTAAATACTAGTAGCTCTTTGAGTTAAGCTTAGAAAATGTAAAAATAAAAAATACTTAGTTGAGTCTATATCTCGAAACGTTATCACGGTGAACTCCAATGGTCTTAAGCACCATAGGCCCATTGGCGCTTACGTGCTTTATGCCAATTTCCACATTTTGAAAACGTAAAAAAACTTCGCTAACACTTCGGTCAATTATTGGAGGCTACGCGTTTGCGTAGCTCATATAGTAGGTAGTCTACGGAAGGTGGAGGTAAGGAAATAAATCTCCATGTACCAAAAAGTGTCATCAAAAATCCTTAAATAGGTGGCGCTACAATACCTAGAATACTTGAACAAAAAAATCAAATCATAGACAGCGCACATCACTCCGTCAATAGCGCCTAGGTTCTTAGCTACTCTAGCGCTACTCTGGAGAGATTTGGAACTATTATTTATAGCTGACAGCTGGACACTTTTGCAACAGTTCTACCATAAGAGATGTCACTCCTCTGAATTCCACACTCCATAAGGTAGTCATAATATATATCATAGATGGTAGGATCGTATAGATCTGCTATTCACGTGCGTTTGTGAGGGACAGAACATACGCAATGCGACAAAATTAAAAACACGTTTTAACATTCCTGACAACATGCCAAAACCCAAGAACCACGTAATTTGGTCGGGTTATTTGTTGCCCGCCATAAACCATACTAAATTTACGGTGGGGAATAAAAAAATGTGAGACTGTGACAAGGACAAACAATATTAGCGCTTTCTCTGCTACTCCTACTGAAAAATATATAAGACTATCGCGTTCGGTCATTTCCCCCCACCGCTCATACCTGATCCATACTAGATTCATGGTACCTAGTTTAATATTTGCTACATTATCGCATTGGATAACTGTTACCATAGATGTACCGTTATTACAAATAAATAAATAAAACAATAAAAATTTGAAACCTTGGCCTAAAATGGGTATTTATGCTTGAGCTAAACAACCAGCCACCAACATGTTTATAAGTGTTTCGTGTAGTGTATTTTTTTGGTTACATTGAACTAAATAGTAAATAGTGACCTATTTTCATTGTTCTTAAGTGTATAACGTGTACCGTGACACTTGGAGAGACTTTACACCTCCAAATTTTATTAGTATTAGTACTCTGACATTGGGGACCTTTTACATCTCCAGATTTAATGTGTTTTTAACCATAGAGACTATACATCTCTATTGTATTGTATTAATTATTTATTTTAAGATTATTATAATGTAATGTTTACCCAGGTATTGGCTGTTGTATTTATAAATGTTGTTATGTATTTTTCATGTCACTATATGATGTTACTATAAATGTTGTATTGACTTGTAAAAGAGCCCTTGAGGCCTACTTGCAGAATAAATTTTTGAATTTTGAATTTTGAATTTTGAATTTTACCTGAGGGTGCGAGGTGGCCCTGGGCAGCACTGTGAGCCGTGAGACCGAGGAGCCCACTCTGTAGTTGGCATCGTTGGCCAGCACTGCTGGGTGTGTGGGCTCCAGTGTATAACGTGTACCTGAGGGTGCGAGGTGGCCCTGGGCAGCACTGTGAGCCGTGAGACCGAGGAGCCCACTCTGTAGTTGGCATCGTTGGCCAGCACTGCGGCCACGGCCGCTGGATTTGTGGGCTTTAGAGCATCTTCGGCTGTTGTGGCTGGAAATAAGACAATTATTCAAAAATTAAACTGTTTATATATTTTTTTATCATAGTTTTATTTTTTATGTAGGGTCGGCAACGCGCAAGTAACGCCTCTGAAGTTGCAGGCCTCCGTAGGCTGCGGTGACTGCTTACCATCAGGCGAGCCGTATGCTTGTTTGCCACCGAAATTGGTTCAGCCGTCTAATTCAAGGGCACGTTCTTAAAAATAAAAACAGAAATTCCTACGAATTGATATTCCCCTCTTTTTTGAAGTTGCTTGACAAGATATGAGCTTATAGGGAACTTGCATGAACTGAAGGGGGCAGCACAGGAGCTCCCTGTTTTTGGCGCGAAGTGTAAATGTCAAGTTAGCTTCTAACAAGATGGTAGAACCTATAATGCACAAAAAACTTACGTGAACTGTAGAGGGCAGCACTTACTTTGGCTTGAACTGTCAATGTACAGTCAGCTGCAGAGAAACTTGACCCCCCCTGCATACAACCAATCTATGCTCTCTCTGCATCTGACTGTACATCAAACGGAATTTGAGGTGGATTATCGAAGTAAACTTTGTAGCCACTCACCATTCGACACATGATCAAAACTTTTAGAACGCCATTTGACTTTGATCCTTATTCTTTCACTAATAAGTGGCGCCATCTTACCGAGCATAGGCCAAAGGTACGGCGGCATCTTTTTAAAAGTTTTAGTTAATTTTAGTTAGTTTTTGGTTCTTTTTTTAAAGGTTAATAGTCCATCGTTGTCATAGTATTTTTTGCAATGGGTACACAATATATATATATATATGATGTGTATATTTAATTATAATATATTTATGTAAGTTTATTACCGTTAGTATATATTATTTATCGCTATATTGCTTGTTTTAAGTTATTTATTCTGTTTCTGTTTAGCCTGATGGTTGACTGGTATAGAATGCCTTTACGCATTAAGTTGGCCAGTTGTACTTTATTTGTTATATTGTGTGATAAAGTTTAAATAAATAAATAAATCATGTCTAAAGATGGCAGTAAAACTGTGGCTACGAAACTTTACTTTGACAATCTACACTCTATTTCAAATTATCTTTGGTATAGTTTATGATTCCGATTCAGACCACAAGATGGCAGACCTGAAGGAAGAGTTAATTGTACTTACAAGTATCAGGCACCAGGTCCTTGAAGAGCGGCGAGTCCCCGTAGGGGCGGGCCACGAGCGACAGGATCTGCTCGTGGACGTTGTTCTGAGGGGCGGCCGACAGACCGCTCCTGGAACAATCCAAATTAAATGTCGGTGATGTTCAGACATAAAAGTTTAAGCCACAGTATGTATAAATTACTCTATGGTTTACGATAGATGCTAGTGCTCCACTCTGGCGGCAGAACATTGCAGTAATACTCCCTATTGTTAAAAATAAATTCACCATGTCCGTCTGACATTGAAGTTTATGTACTTACTGTCCCATGAAGCTGGTGTTCGTGCCGAATGTCTGTTGCGTGCCCAGACCACCCAGCCCGCCCAGACTACTTGTGTTACCAAACATGCCGCCCCCCAGCCCACCTCCTAGACCATCTGTAAATAAAGCAAAATTATTTTTATTATGCGTAATATGCATTAACATATTGGGAGCGTGCACGACTGTCACGCAACCTAGTGTCCGCAAGTCTAGGGGAAAACGTCAATTCACTACATCTTATAAAACTACTCCAAAACTAAAAACTACTGAACGGATTTTCATACGACTTTCATCTATCAATAGAGTGATTCTTGAGGAAGGCTTAAGTATATAACTTGTTAAGATTTTGTGTAAATTGTTTGAAATATGTTGTCGGAAAAAATCACGCTGGCTAGAAGCTTTCATCGAAAACGCTGCCTAATCCGTTTGAGCTATAACAACACAATGTATGGTGGGGTTGTCTCTCATTGTAGACCTATGCTACAAAAAAGTCCGCGATGTTAAATGTCTATCTTTTAAGGATAACTTACTATACATATTCGTAACTTCCAGAAAAAGATCACGTAATATGTAGCATTTGCAAAGCTATTTACATGGACACATTATTAACAGTTATTATATATTGTATACCCGAAAAGGGTAGCCGTTGTGACTCTGTATCATTTTAACATCTTGTTTGACACGGTAAACAATAAACGAATTCTTCTTCTTCTTCTATCAAAATAAATACGTTAGTTATACTAAGCATTTCATACAGCTTACAATGGTCCCTTACACCATACAATTTAAATGAATATTTCAGGAGTAATCGTAAATCAAAGTTTCATTTCGAGCCATATTTATGATTGAATTGTATGAAATGTTAAAGACGCTATTAGTTCAAATTTTTACCACCTTATGCGCTGGGATCGCTTTACTTACTCCCACCATGCACTTCGCACGGTCCCAATATCTAAGGACGAGCCTTACGGGCACTAAGAATGGTGCTAGTTCAGTGGTGTCACTCACGAATTCGAGCCAATCGTGCAGTCTAACGCAACTTGTTGCGACCAATCGCGCGCGTGGTGCGAACTCATCAACCAATCGCGTTGTGGCGTTAAGACTGCACGATTGGCTCGCATTCGTGTGCGTGTGCGCTGTACTCGCCCCATTCTCATTGCCCGTAATGCCCGTCCTTAGATATATGGCAATGGTAATATGTTAAAAAAATTACCAGATTTTATTTGTTTGCAAGAAAAATACTACTTTAGGTAGTCTAGTGGTAGTCCTTGTGCGAGCTATGAGAAAAATTGGTTTCATGTAATAGTTTTTTCATAGAGGTTTTTAGATTTAATGTATAGTCAACTTTAGTTTTTTATTACAGCTTTTTTAGTAATATGCTGTCTCCTAATGTAATTCATAGTATTTCATTGCAGTATTCATCATATATTTGTATAATGCTCATACAAAAACACACAAAGGTGATATAGGGTCTCTATTGTTTAAAATAAAGTTTTAAGTCATAATGTATTGTTTGTCCATATTTTCGTTAACCATAATTTGGTTTTTGTAAGAAACGTGTAACTTTTCAGGATTGCCATAAAACAAACCTCTTCTTCTTCTTCCTCGCGTTGTCCCGGCATTTTGCCACGGCTCATGTGAGCCTGGGGTCCGCTTGACAACGAATCCCAAGATTTGGCGTAGGCACTAGTTTTTACGAAAGCGACTGCCATCTGACCTTCCAACCCAGAGGGTAAACTAGGCCTTGTTGGGATTAGTCCGGTTTCCTCACGATATTTTCCTTCACCGAAAAGCGACTGGTAAATATCAAATGATATTTCGTACGCAAGTTTCGAAAAACTCATTGGTACGAGCCGGGGTTTGAACCCGCGACCTCCGGATTGCAAGTCGCACGCTCTTACCGCTAGGCCACCAGCGCTTTAACCCATAAAACAAACCTAACCTAACTTATCTATAGGATAACCTAAGAAAATTCCTGAAAATGTAACGGTTTCAGAGTTATGACTAGTGATAATATGACTATCATTACATTATGACTTTCAATAATTATGCCAAACAAAGGGATCCGAGGTAATGTATACATATATAAGTTTAATTAAGCCCCTGTAATTTCTCATGTAAAGTGACGCGATGTTTTAACGGAAATAAGGCTAGGGACAAATGATAGGGATAGGGATAGCTTTTCGGTGAAGGAAAACATCGTGAGGAAACCTGCACACATCTGCGAAGAAATTCAAAGGTGTATGTGAAGTCCCCAATCCGCATTGGGCTAGCGTGGGGACTATAGCCCGAGCCCTCTTGCACATGAGAGGAGGCCTGTGCCCAGCAGTGGGACGTATATAGGCTGAATTATTTTTATTTATTAAGGCTAGGGACATACCAGTTTTGAAGGTGTTCTGCTGCTGCGGCTGCTGGAACAGCGAGCCGCCGCCCAGCGAGCCGAACGCCGGCCCGGCGGGCTTCGCCTGGAACGTGTTCGTGCCCAGCCCGCCGCCTACAGACACAACTTTATTTAGTCAGCTCATATACTCTATCCCCCTTATTCATAAACGTGTACTAAAGTTATGATGCCGCTGATCATCGTTTGTCCTTTTCCGACGTATTGGTATGATGGAAAGGGACGAACATAACAAAGTTTTTAGCCGGGAGGCGATTGGTCATGGAAATTGTTCCTGGCTCGGGGTCTAATAGTACTATTTTGACGACCGGTCTGGCCTCGTGGGTAGTGACCCTGCCTATAAAGCCGATGGTCCCGGGTTCAAATCCTGGTAAGGGCATTTATTCGTGTGATGAGCATGGATATGTGTTCCTGAGTCATGGGTGTTTTCTATGTATTTAAGTATTTATAAATATTTATATATCGTTGTCTAAGTACCCTCAACACAAGCCTTATTGAGCTTACTGTGGGACTTAGTGAATTTGTGTAATAATGTCCTATAATATTTATTTATTTATTTATTATTTTCAAAAAAGTAAAACAACGCAACTTAATTGTATTTAGGTTTCTTTGAATTGTCTCGATGAATATTAGTTGCCTGTTTTGGGGTTATCTTACCTAGGTTTTATCTTACCGAGTGTGGGCTGGTTGAAGCCGAAAGTGGGTTGTGTTGCGGGCTTCCCAAATGTATTATTAGCCCCAAACAGACCTCCTGAAGTACTTGTCGTGGTGCCGAAACCTGATGTGTTCAGGGATCCGAATGCTGTTGACAGGAAAACAAAACATTTGTATGTATGTATATCATTTTATTGCACTTAAACAGGTTTACATTAAACAGACCCGAAAATATAACTCATTAGAGAAAAAATCTCACGGTTCAGGTGAAGGTAAACTTTATGTCAATCTATAAAGACGTCGACAACGGCAATGCTTTTGTTACTGTGTCTATACAAAATGTATTGAATTACGGAAAATAACAATTAAATGTATTTTTTGACGACCTGTCTGGCCTAGTGGGTACCCTGCCTATGAAGCCGATGGTCCCGGGTTCAAATCCTGGTAAGGGCATTAATTCGCGTGATGAGCATGGATATTTGTTCCTGAGTCATGGGTGTTTTCTATGTATTTAAGTATTTATATATTATGTATATCATTGTCTAAGTACCCTCAACACAAGCCTTATTGAGCTTACTGTGGGACTTAGTCAGTTTGTGTAATAATGTCCTAAAATATTTATTTATTTATTATTTAATCCTAATTCCCGTATCAATTAACCATTATCCCCAATGTTATGACTATTTTGGTCGTTAAAATGCGTACTGAGTAATAGAATTGTATGGACGTTTATACGCGATTGTACCAAGTGGGTCGAAGATCGATGATCTCCTGCTATTATATGGGTTAATTTTTCCATATTTTCCTTTCATATAAACACTGGTAGGGAATGCCTCATGGCATTAAGTCCGCCTTTTGTACTATAAGGTTTTCTTTTGTGCAATGAGGGGTCGTCCATTAATTACATCACACGTTTAGGGGGAGGGAGGGGGTCAAAAAAATGTGACATGTTGTGACACGGGGGAGGGGGGAGTCACAAACTTTGTGACGTGACTTTAACTTCACCAGTATCATTAAAAAAAATATTCGCTGTACAGTTAAATAACGAGTTTTTAGAACGATAATCGTTTTATGCGATTAATTTTCTTTCCTAGTCGGTTTTGTGTTATAATTACTAATATTTCTTTTGTCCATAATAGTTTGATAAAATATTAATAGTAACAAATTCGATTCACCGATTTTGTTAAAAAAAAATTGCGAAAAATGTGACGTCACACCAGGGGGGGGAGGGGTTTGCCAAATGTGACCAAGTGTGACAAGGAGGGGGGGAGGGGTCAACAAACCTAGAAATTCGTGTGATGTAATTAATGGATGACCCCTAAAGATTAAATAAAAAAGTAAAAAAAATTGTAGTATCGCTCGCAGCCGTATCTGCTTGTTAAGAATGAGTGTAATCGTACCTGGTGCAGCCTGGCCGAAGGTGGGCGCCTGCGTGGCGGGCTTGGCGCCGAACAGGCCGCCGCCCGCGCCGAACGAGCCGAAGCCCGAGCTGGGCGGCGCCCCGAACCCCGTCGTGGCCGGCTTGGCGCCGAACAGGCCTGTGCTTGGCTGAAAAAAAAATATATTTTAGCCTACTGTTCAAGTCGAACATTAAGAATTTTCTTAAAAACAAGTGACACAACAGCGGGAGCTGTGGACATCATGGGGAGAGGCCTTCGCCTATAACGGGCTAACTAAAAAAAAAAACAAGTTTGTTTTAATACTACGTCGGTGGCAAACAAGCATACGGCCCGCCTGATGGTAAGCAGTCTCCGCATCTTATGTGCACCTGAAACTCCAGAGAAGTTACATGCGCGTTGCCGACCCTAACCCCCCCCCCCCCCCTTATTGAGCTCTGGCAACCTTATTCACCGGCAAGAACACAACACTATGAGTAAGGTTATTTGGCTGCAGTTTTCTGTAAGGTACTTCCTCAGTTAGACCAGGAATGACATCCGCTGTGCTGTGCCCGACCACACAAAGCGAGATGACATTCACAGTGCCCATAACTTATGACGAGTAGTGTTATTTGGCTGCAGTTTTCTGTAAGGTACTTCCTCAGTTAGACCAGGAATGACATCCGCTGTGCTGTGCCCGACCACACAAAGCGAGATGACATTCACAGTGCCCATAACTTATGACGAGTAGTGTTATTTGGCTGCAGTTTTCTGTAAGGTACTTCCTCAGTTAGACCAGGAATGACATCCGCTGTGCTGTGCCCGACCACACAAAGCGAGATGACATTCACAGTGCCCATAACTTATGACGAGTAGTGTTATTTGGCTGCGGTTTTCTGTAAGGTACTTCCTCAGTTAGACCAGGAATGACATCCGCTGTGCTGTGCCCGACCACACAAAGCGAGATGACATTCACAGTGCCCATAACTTATGACGAGTAGTGTTATTTGGCTGCGGTTTTCTGTAAGGTACTTCCTCAGTTAGACCAGGAATGACATCCGCTGTGCTGTGCCCGACCACACAAAGCGAGATGACATTCACAGTGCCCATAACTTATGACGAGTAGTGTTATTTGGCTGCGGTTTTCTGTAAGGTACTTCCTCAGTTAGACCAGGAATGACATCCGCTGTGCTGTGCCCGACCACACAAAGCGAGATGACATTCACAGTGCCCATAACTTATGACGAGTAGTGTTATTTGGCTGCGGTTTTCTGTAAGGTACTTCCTCAGTTAGACCAGGAATGACATCCGCTGTGCTGTGCCCGACCACACAAAGCGAGATGACATTCACAGTGCCCATAACTTATGACGAGTAGTGTTATTTGGCTGCGGTTTTCTGTAAGGTACTTCCTCAGTTAGACCAGGAATGACATCCGCTGTGCTGTGCCCGACCACACAAAGCGAGATGACATTCACAGTGCCCATAACTTATGACGAGTAGTGTTATTTGGCTGCGGTTTTCTGTAAGGTACTTCCTCAGTTAGACCAGGAATGACATCCGCTGTGCTGTGCCCGACCACACAAAGCGAGATGACATTCACAGTGCCCATAACTTATGACGAGTAGTGTTATTTGGCTGCGGTTTTCTGTAAGGTACTTCCTCAGTTAGACCAGGAATGACATCCGCTGTGCTGTGCCCGACCACACAAAGCGAGATGACATTCACAGTGCCCATAACTTATGACGAGTAGTGTTATTTGGCTGCGGTTTTCTGTAAGGTACTTCCTCAGTTAGACCAGGAATGACATCCGCTGTGCTGTGCCCGACCACACAAAGCGAGATGACATTCACAGTGCCCATAACTTATGACGAGTAGTGTTATTTGGCTGCGGTTTTCTGTAAGGTACTTCCTCAGTTAGACCAGGAATGACATCCGCTGTGCTGTGCCCGACCACACAAAGCGAGATGACATTCACAGTGCCCATAACTTATGACGAGTAGTGTTATTTGGCTGCGGTTTTCTGTAAGGTACTTCCTCAGTTAGACCAGGAATGACATCCGCTGTGCTGTGCCCGACCACACAAAGCGAGATGACATTCACAGTGCCCATAACTTATGACGAGTAGTGTTATTTGGCTGCAGTTTTCTGTAAGGTGGAGGTGAAACAAGAGACGAATTTTATCACATTTATCTGAAAATTAGTCTAAAACGCGTTAAATGTTAACAATAGCGCTTGCAATTCAAAATTCAAAATTCAAAAATTTATTCTGCAAGTAGGCCTCAAGGGCTCTTTTACAAGTCAATACAACATTTATAGTAACATCATATAGTGACATGAAAAATACATAACAACATTTATAAATACAACAGCTAATACCTGGGTAAACATTACATAATAATAATCTTAAAATAAATAATTACTACAATACAATAGACATGTATAGTCTCTATGGTTAAAAACACATTAAATCTGGAGATGTAAAAGGTCTCCAATGTCAGAGTACGAATGCTAATAAAATTTGGAGGTGTAAAGTCTCTCCAAGTGTCAAAATAAAATTTATACTAAATAAATAAACCGCGTCTGGACTGTTAAACTAGCAGTCTCATAAACTAATGCTACATTCTGTACATAACTAGTATGTACCAAGTCAAGTATATTATTAGAGATGTGCCGACTACGGTTTTGGCCGACTAGCCGACTAGCCGACTAGTCGGCAGTCAGGTGGCCGACTAGTCGGCCGACTAGTCGGCGTAGCCGACTATGGTCTTCGCCTAAGTTCGGGCGTAATCGGGAACGTTCGGGTCGCCTGATTCGCTGCCGCACGTGGTTGCGTTTTCATGTTTTGACTGGTTTTGTTTACCTTTCCGATTCACTTGTTGCTCCGGTGTGTTATTATTAGAAAAACATACAAAACGATTCGTAATTGTTGTTTAAAAGTTTAAATAAACAAGTAGTGATCTTTATAAACATTATGTCTAAAAGAAAATCACGCGTGTGGACATTTTTTGACGATGTTGAAGGTGATTCAAGTAAAGTAATCAATGCCAAGTACTTATTTCGTGAGGTGGACTGGTACCAATCGGCAAACACTTCGAGTATGGTGGTTTTTTATTTTATTTCCTTATTTTTTTGGAAGATCTAGGCAGCCGACTATTCGGCTCATTTTGCCGACTAGTCGCCGACTAGTCGCCGACTATAAATGTAGCCGGATAGTCGGCTTTCCCGACTAGTCGGCGACTAGTCGGCACATCTCTATATATTATACAATATGACAGAGACGTATAGTCTCCACGGTTAATACATTGAGTTTGGAGATGTATAAGGTCCCCACGGTCTGAGAAAAATAATAATACACAATAATAAGATTTGGAGGTGTAAAGGTTCTCCAAATGTCAAAGAATAAAAAAAAAAAAAAATTGTATGAAATACATATTTCACGTCAAGAGACTGTTAAGTTAACAATCGGAACTCTATGTATTGTTGCAAGAGTAACCGCCCAGACCTATTAAATTACAGTAGAGACAGCATACAAAACTAATATTTTTCTAATCGTCGACTGTAATGGTTGAATTAAGAGTCTGATACTAAACTATAATTGCGTACTTTTCATGTATGGGCTCCCAACTCAATCATAAAAAAAAACAACGGGTTGCACTCCGGGAGTGCCGGCAGAAGTGAAAACTTGAATATTAACGTTGTGCATTTTTGATATTTGGAATGGTTAGGGAATAATTTTGCACGAGTTGCTCTAATTATCAGTATAAAAGTACTATTAGGGTACTGATACGGGTCGGTTTTTAGGGTCGGCAACGCGCATGTAACACCTCTGGAGTTGCAGGCGTTCATAGGCTACGGTGACTGCTTACCATCAGGCGGGCCGTATGCTTGTTTGCCACCGACGTGATATTAAAAAAAAAACTATCATTTATGTGGTAAAATACAATATTAATTTATTGCGGACTACTGGCTTCAATGACATTGTAACAGTTTTCCGAACAGGTCACGTGTCCGTCTTACGAATTTTCAATCTGTCGGTCACGTGACCTGTCGCGAGTTTAATATTTTTTCCCCATCACAAAAAGTGCACAGCGCCGCTAAAGAAGTTTTCACTTCAATAGCAATTACCTGCGTGGCTGTGTTGGTCCCGAACCCTCCGAAGGTAGACGTGGCGGTGCCGAACGTAGGCGTCTGTGTGGTCGTCGCCCCGAACAAGCCAGTACCTGTCGATACGGTATTTCAAAAATTATTTTTTCTGCCCTCCGGGTGGAAAGCGTCAACTTGGCTCCCGCTGCGCTAAACAAAGTTCCCGCTTTCCGCCTCCGTCGAGCAGAAAGATAGTATGCGCACCATGGGAGGAATCGTAGGACATTCCATCCCGCGTGTTTGCAACCCTCGCCTTCGGTTCGGGTACCAATTTCACACGCGGCACGCAATTTCCTACCTTTCCTCCCTTGGGACACAAATAACTATTTCTACTCGTCGACTGTAACGGTTAAATTAAGATTTCGTATACCAAACTATTATTGCGTACTTTTTATGTATGGGCTCCCAACTCCAACTATAAGATTCATTTAGAATATTTCGATAATCTGTAGTCAACTATAAAAAAAAATTACCACTCACGGGCCACCGTGCTCCCATAAAAAAGACTAAACGGGTGACAATACTCGCGCGTTTGTCTCTTGTACTACATTTTCGTCTACTAAGATACCCATTTTCATTATTTATTTAGGTTTAATAGTAAAAAAAAAAAAAGTATTGTATACAATAGTGATATAATCAAGCTTTTCGATCTCGTACCTTACTTAGGCAACTCAGCAAGCTTCTCAAACACGGTACTCGACTGAAAAGCTCTCTATTATACAACGATTGTATAAAATATTTTATTCCATTTAAAGAAAAAAAAAAGTGAAATAAGCTCTGATTTCGCATTATTTGGACTCAAAATTTAAACTTTATTGCTCAGCATGTATAACCAATGGACCACCATTGTAACTAACTTTCGTTTCAAGAGTTGTTTTTTCTAGTGCTTCTTAGCCTCAACGATGGTCCCATCCGTGATTTGTGCCATGGGAACATACTTCTATACTTCATCGAACTAAGGAACCGCACTATAATGTATTTTCACCCATTGTTCGAAAGAGTAATTTTCTATTTATTTCAAAGCAAACAAATGTATATTTATTTTCAATAGATGGTGCGCGTGATAGAGCAGTTTATGTAGTTTTAAAAATATAGTCGATTGTACAACAAGGGCATAAAGCAATCCATTTTTACCCGACACAATTTATTGGTCCGAACGCAGCGATGACCAGTGATCGGAACTATGGGAGTAAAACTTTAACAAAACTTGTTAAGCGGACATAAAATAGTGCATACAGCCCTAAAAATATTCATGTCCATAGGGATAGGAATAGTATAGTACTTACAGCCATAAAAATATTTACATTCATAGATATTTGAATATGTTTAAGGCTATAAGCACTCTTTTTACGTCCGCTTGATAAGTTTTGTTAAAGTTTTACTCCCATAGTTCCGATCACTGGCGATGACCAAAATAGTCGAGGATAAAAATGGATCGCTTTATGCGCTTGTTGTTGTTGTGTGTCGTGTTGTCTTGTTGTTTTTGTGTTGTTGTTGTTGTTGTTATGGTTTACTTACCGACAGTGGAGGTGGCCCCGAAGGCGGGTTTGCTGGCTCCGAATAAGGAGTTGGTTTGCGTCGTGTTTTGCGCGCCGCCGCCGAATGAAAATGTGCCTGAAAGAACGATTGCTTTTAATAAGGTTGTTTCCATCTACAAATCTTAGGGCAGATTTAATTGTATCCCAATAAATTCTTATGGATTATAAGAACATGTTGAACTACCTCTAGTGGACCTCTAATGAGCATATTTTTGTTAATATTGAATTTAAAATATCTTTTGACACACGTCACGTGAATCAAGTCGAAACGACATTGAAGATTCTGATGACGTCACAATTCTCGGTCACAAAACGTCACAAGTTCGATCAACCAAGGCCCCCCCGTTTTAATACTCAAGCCGTAGCCATTTTGGTGGTGGGCAGCCTGTGTATGTGTGCGTATAGGTAAATGTGTGTGAACAGACCTTGGTGTTACGTGTCTAGTTATATATAGTTGTGTCAATATAGTATATAGTTATGTGTCAATCCGTAAACTGTGACGTCACACAATTTACAAAAAGAGCGTTTTGAGCGCGAAAGCATCTATCAAAATATATTTTGTTAATTTAACATATTTAAAGCCGTTTTTAGGGTAAAAGTTGAATTTTAGGACAACGTTTGGTTCATACAGAACGTATTACAAGCGTTTCAAAAAATTGGAAACAACTCTATTGGGGAATAAAATACGATATTTTGTCGATGAAGCCATGTTGAATTTTAAATGAAGTGAAAGGTTAATAAAATCTTGAGTCTTGAGGGTCACCAGAGGTTCAGTTGGTAAATAATGGTTTTATTAGTATGAAAATGATATCAATCAGCATGTATTAAAATTCAATTTTATTTTCGAATAGCGGAAAAAGTAAAAAGATAGAATAATGGAGATAAAACGAAAACCAAGGGATGAAGTTAAACACTCTACTTTTCATTTCGAAAAGTCGAATACGAGGATACATGTGTTTTTTTATATTACTAAATAAATAAAAAATAGCAGTTCTTGAGGGTACTTTCAATTAACCATATAGGTAAAAATAGCGTTATTTAAGAAATGGAAAGTTAAATATCAGAATGGAAATTGTATGATAAATCCATTTAAAACCAAATTGTAATTGCTTATCGTAAAAAAATTAAGAAAATCGTACTCGAAATGGAAAGTAAAATGCTCTAGTGCAGAAACATATCACTTTATGCACACTTTTGAACAATAACCCTATTTCAGAGCATGATAAATGATAAGAGAGTTTTGGAACATGAGGGGTGTATAACCGATAAGTACGGGTACTCACTGGTGTTCCCGAAGCCGGTGGTGGAGGCGCCGAGCGCGCCGCCGCCGAACACGCCCGCGCTCGTCGTGGCCGGCGCGCCGAACGCTGCACACACACACACGTCCGTTCACACGATACGAGTATAACTAGGGCACAGTCACTTAGCTAGGCGTGTGCGAAGCCGCCCCTCAGGGCCGGATTTAGGGGAGGGCGACCGGGGCTGCTGCCCCGGGGCCTCCACAAAAGAGGGGCCCCCACAATAGAGTATTCGGAAATTTTTACATTTTATTTGGAAAAAAATTTGGGGCCAGGGGGCCTCCACTCCTTTATTGCCCGAGGCCTCCAGACCTCCGGCATTGCCGCCCCTACCCATGGCCACGAACTTTCGAAGGCCTCACAGGACCCAACCTTTTTTATTATTATATAACACATTGAAAGAAAAGGGCCTCACAGTTGCGACTTCGCTCACGGCTAGATTAAGTTCACGCTACGGCCCCAGGGCCCATTTCTCGAACCATAATAGGCTAATATTATTAGTGTTGTCATGGAAACGCATACGATTTGACAGTGTGTGGGCTAATAATATTTTCTGCCCTCCGGGCGGAAAGCGTCAACTTTTCTCCCGCTGCGCTAAACGAAATTGCCGCTTTCCGCCTCCGTCGAGCAGAAAAGTAGTATGCGCACCACGGGAGGAAACGTGGGACATTCCATCCTGCGTGTTTGCCACCCTCGCCTTTGGCTCGGGTAACAATTTTACACGCGGCACGCAATTTTCTACTTTTCCTCCCTTGGGACACAAATAACTATTATTAGTCTAATACCGTTCGCGAAATGGGCCCCAGCTAACAAACAAATCTAATTATTTTATTAGAATATACGGAGTAGAGATGGGCGCCGACAGAGTTGGCCAAAACGTTAATGCAATTAACCATTACAAATTGAACCATAAACTGTAACCGTCCGTTACGGTTTACATTTCAATTTGTAACGGTTAATTGTCAATTGCAATTAATATTCGGCCAACACTGGACGCCGACCCCTAAAATCTAGCACTACAAAGTGGCTACAAAGTTTTCTTTGACAATCTACCTCTATTTATATTACTCTTTTTTTTATACTACGTCGGTGGCAAACAAGCATACGGCCCGCCTGATGGTAAGCAGTCTCCGTAGCCTATGTACGCCTGCAACTCCAGAGGAGTTACATGCGCGTTGCCGACCCTAGCATCCCCCTTCTCGTTGAGCTCTGGCAACTTTACTCACCGGCAGGAACACAACACTATGAGTAGGGTCTAGTGTTATTTGGCTGCGGTTTTCTGTAAGGTTGGTCCAGTTGGGCTCTGCTCTAGATCTGGAATGACATCCACTGGCTGTGCCCTACCACACTAAGCGAGATGACATTCACAATGCCCATACCTATCTTTTGGACGTAGTTTAAGGATGTACCCGGGTCCAAAAACCGGGTCCGGGTCTCTTTGATATCTCTTCTTCTTCCTCGCGTTATCCCGGCATTTTGCCACGGCTCATGGGAGCCTGGGGTCCGCTTCACAACTAATCCCAATATTTGGCGTAGGCACTAGTTTTTACGAAAGCGACTGCCATCTGACCTTCCAACCCAGAGGGGTATACTAGGCCTTGTTGGGATTAGTCCGGTTTCCTCACGATGTTTTCCTTCACCGAAAAGCGACTGGTCAATATCAAATGATATTTCGTACGTAAGTTCCGAAAAACTCATTGGTACGAGCCAGGGTTCTCTTTGATATCTAGGTATCATTTATTTATTATGACTGATAAATAACAAATGAGAGTAGATATTTCTTATACCGTAACTCCCACTAATATACTACCATTACCCACAGACAATAAACATTTATCTTTCCATATACTCACTGGAGCCGCCGAACAGCGGCTTGTTCTCCTGCGGCTGGCTGAAGCCGAACACCCCTCCGCCCTGCGCCCCCTTGCGGCCCGCCGTGTAGTCTTCAAGCCTCAATTCTTCCAAGGATTTGTTCTCGTATTCCTGTGGAAAGAGAACATTACATATTGCAGAGGCCGACAAAACCAATTCGGGGATAAGGTACGAGTTTGTCGGACGATGCAAAGCAGAGTCCGACAAAGAAGACGAAACCACGAATTGCTGTTCCTGCCGAGGCATATATAGTGCTTTTCCCCGGAAATGAGGTAAACTAATCATTATTTAAGCATCAAGCGTCATCCAAATCGAATATTCACATCGTTTGCGTTGCGTTTTTCTTATACATGTTTTAAAATGGCGGGTCAATTTATGCAACTCTTCGTCCTTAGTCACCTTACTTTAGTCGGACACGTTGCCTTCATGCAAGTGATGCAATGGTGACGTCCCGGACCACGTCGGTGCCAACTACTGGGTTGTATTTAGCATGAGCCGTGCAAACTAACCGTGAGTCATTCAAAACTGTTATTCTAACAAGTTACCTTCATGCAAGTGATGCAATGGTGCTTGATGTTGATGTTCTGTGACGTCCCGGACTTGACGACCACGTCGGTGCCAACTACTGGGTTGTATTTCGCGTGAGCTGTACCCGTGGCGGTTTGTTGTTGTCCGAAGCCTCCTGTAGAAAAAGAAACAATTACGAAAAATTCAATAATTCATGTAATACCGAATCTTCTATAATGTTAACACCAGAAAGGAAAACTAGGACTATGTTTGGCGAAGCGGTCATATGATTTCGTCCCTCTAAGGTAGTTTCCAAGGTTTTCTCAAGTGTCCGGGGTCTGACGTACCGGTATTATTGCCGAACAGCGTGCCGCCCATGGCGGGCTGCTGGCCGAACATGCCGCCCGTGGCCGGTGCTGCCCCGAACAGAGTCGAACCTGGCGTGGTGCCCGCTGTGCTGGTCGACGTGCCGCCGAACCCGAAGCCTGGAGACCAAAAAACGAAATTTCGATTTTCATGTTTCGTGGTAGACCCTCAGATTGGGATGGATTGTGGTAGTGGCGCCCCCTACGCAGAGTTCCGCGTAAAATTCCCTATTAATCCCTTAATTGCAGAATTTTTTGTTTTTTTTTTTTCTGCCACACCTATTGAATGTCCATAAGAGCAACCCGTCGTCCATTTTAATATTATTATTAATATAAATTTTCACCTTTTTTTTTCAATGTATTTTCATACCTCATTTTTATAGAAGTTGTCCTATTACAGCTTAGTCTTGACATATTGACAATAATTAAACTATTTTACCTGCTGGTTTCGCCTGGAAGGGCTGCTGCTGCTGCGCCCCGAACAGCGGAGCAGGCTGCGAGGCCCCGAACAGGCCCCCACCTGACGAGCTGGCTCCAAACCCTCCGAAGCCTCCTCCGGAACCGAACCCAGATGTGTTTGTTGAGCCAAAAACTCCGCTTGAAGTGTTGTTCGACCCGAACAAACCTTGGAAAAAGTTTCAAATTTATTGTAAGGCATATAAACAATTAAACATGCAGATCTAAAACGTATGAAATCATACAAATATATATTTATTACAATGAAATCATATGCTAATTCAACCTGGAAAATGTACAACTTTCGTTGACGCTGAAAATTCATCGTCTATTTTCGACTGTGGCCGTAAATCAATTTTATTTTATACCACGTCTGTGGCAAACAAGCATAACCTATGGACGCCTGCAACACCATAGATTTTAGGATATTACATGCGCGTTGCTGACCCTAATGATCAATAACATTGGGCTTTAACCCCATTATGCCCCTATCCTATTTAACTACTGATGTGCTGTACCAAAAATGCGATATTTCCACTTGGAAAAATCTCGGAAACTATTCATATTTTTGTATAGGAATCGAAATTTTCCATTAACTAAAAGTTTCCTTAGTTTCCAGTGAAATTTTGCGACATTTCCATTTTTTTTGAAACTTTCACAACTGTACCCCTAATACATATCCTACAGTAAACTGCAGAGATAACTGAGCATAAAAACTTGTTTGCAGGGGGGCTTAGTTATCTCTGCAGCTTACTGAACATAATACACACCAATTTGACCTTATATCTTAGCAATAATATTTACGATCAGATAACTTACCACCTCCAGCCGCGGGCTGCGCGGCGGCCCCGAAGGCCGGCGGGGCGCCGAAAGCGCTGTTGGTTGTGCTCTTGAAGCCCCCGCCGAAGGGGGAGGAAGTTGTCGCACCCGCATTGAAGGAGCCTGGAATATTTTAAATGTTTTTCAATATATGTCAAAAACTTCAACTATTATAGACAAATTAAAACAAAACATCTTATAAAATATACTTACTTTATACCTTTACCAATCCGAGAAAAGTAGTTTTTTTTTTATTAGTATGGATGTCCGCAAAGTAAGGCCTGATTCTATTCATTATCATAGACAATTCATTAGACATTCTGTTTTTTGTATAATAACTTAACTAAACATACCCCTTTAAGAATTTTATTTTATTTTTAATCTCCGCAAACGGATATCTGACTTTCCAACTCAAAAGAAAAACGAAGCATCTTTGGGATTAGTCTGGTTTGCTTACTATAATTTCCTTAAGGGCCAATGCTAGCTGACGCGGATTATCCGGAACGGACGCCCCGTCTAATAAGAAATTGTATGAACAGCGCTAACTGGCACGGGCGTGTGCGACGGATTTGGCCTGGGAGCATACATAAGTTCCAACAACATAATTGGTGTACAAGCCAGCAACCCCTGGTTTGATACTACCACCTAAAGGAGCCAATAGGCATAAACAATATAATCTTTTTACTTTAGAACTGTTCACTAAAATACTCAAGACAAAAATGTAAACAATCTTCACATGTTTTTTTTATTCAAAAACGCTTTTTGAAAATCAGTGACTACTACATATGAAAGCAAAAGAATGTTAATGATCGTGTATGATTTATCAGTTACCTACATATTTTCCATGACTTATTTTTCAAAAGTGTTTTTCAATATAATCGCTTACCTTCTTTCTAATGCAAAAAAAAGGACTATAATGGCTCCTCTACACGATGGCCCAGCGTAGGACAGTCTAAGGGACGCAGCTATGCGGTGGAATGAGATAGCAATATCACTTAATCCCTCTAACGCATAAATGCGTCCCTTGGACTGGCCTGCGCTGGGCCATCGTGTGGAGGAGCCATAAAATAATACATGTTGCCAGGCAGTGTGATAGCAAGTAGACCAAAATGTTAATAAGAATAATGACAGCTTTCATCTGTTGGCTCATGTGGAAAATTGCAGATCACTTCTGGATGAGATTAGCTTAGGCCTGGGACTAGTGGCATATTCGAAGAGAGGCCTATCCTCAGCAGTATGCGATAAAATGCTGATACGATGATGATGAATTAAAACTTATTCCTTATATGGTGTTACTTACCGAAGCCCGAGGAATTGGCTCCGAAAGTTGGTTTCTGGAACATTGTGGCCTAGGTGCTGCTTTCCTGCTGGTACACACTTACACAGTCTTCAGATTGAAGTCATGATTGATCTGTAAGCGATCACAAGGATAAATAATAAGTAAAAAATAAAAATTCGTTTACACTAATCATAAGATTTTAAACCATTTTCAAACGAGCTGATTATTTTTCAAAGTGGACATGAAAGATAGATACTTAAGCAAGCAAGGAAACTCGCTTTCACGTAACAAAAAACCGCTGCGAAATCCATCCGTCCCTTTGAAAGCTTATGATACCACAGATAGTCATTGCTGTAAAACATATAACACAGGGTTTAAAAATGGCTTCCTTCATTTTGGAAAAGAAATAATATTCTTTAAACTGCCATATATGAAACATAGATTTTGAAGAGTATTGGCTAGCTAGCCGTTGGCAGGATGTTCATCCTCACACCCTAGAACCTAAATGGTCGCGCACTGTGCGGTTTAAGAGGAACTTTCTCTTGCGGACGCTCCAGCTGTGGAATGACCTCAGTGCTAAGGTTTTCCCGAGGGTCTACAGTGTGAGGTTCTTCAAAAAAGGAGTGTACCGATTTTTAAAGAATCAGCAACACGCATGTAACGTCTGTGGAGTTGCAAACGTCCACAGGGCTGTATGCTTGTTTGCCACCGTTGTGGTATAGAAAAAATTGGATATTCCTACATTATATTTTATATAACTATTTATTATATATGTTTATTAGTATAATAGTTTTAGGTAAGTGATAAAAAAAACTTTTAACCTAAAGGTTTTCACAGAAAAACAGAACATGTTCCCTGGAACAGAATATCGAAAACTCGGTTTTTAAGCAGTTTTGGCGAATTGTTTGCCTCCACCCACCCAGGCCAAAGCTTAAAGATTAAATAATAAATACAATAAAATTACTGGAGTTCCTAGCACAAGCAATTTTTTTATCAAAACTGTACATGAGTGGAATAAATTACCAGAATCAGTGATAGTTGCTCGGTGAACAAAAAATTTTTAACATTAAACATTAAAAAAACAAGTGCAGTGATATACATGCATAAGCTTCAAGCTGCCTATTGAATAATATTATAATTAAAAAACAGCCATGCAATTGGCCTCAATCGAAAATAGCACACACTTACATGCTAAGTCTACCCTTTACCTTATGGCACACATTGTTAATGCAGTGTGCAAATGCAATTATGATTTCTCTAAATTCATAATAGAATGAAAAGGGAGTTTAATAAGCCTCTGGGAGGCTACAGGTTAAGTGTGCATTATGTATTTAACTTTTTTGTCTTCTTTGTTCTTCTTTATAATAGAAAATATTGGTTTCAAAGATTAGAGAGAAGAAAAGATAATATTTAGCAATATTTACAAAACATAGTACAGTAAGCGTCAAATAATTTGTAGCAGTCAAAGTGGCCAAATAGTTCAGTACACCATACTAAATGTTTTTATAAATGATAGTTCATTTATATGATGCTTAGAAAATAAATACATAAATAAATCAATAGTCATTTACATGTACCATTGAGCAGTGTGTATACATGTTGCATGTAAGATGCCTGTCGGTATTTGACAACCTGTCTGGCCTAGTGGGTAGTGACCCTGCCTATGAGGGCTCCTCTACACGATGGCCCATCGTACGCCAGTCTAAGGGACGCAGCTATGTAGTGGAATGAGATAGCAATATCACTTGCTCCCTCTAACGCATAAATGCATCCCTTGGACAGGCCTACGCTGGGCCATCATGTAGAGGAGCCATGAAGCCGATGGACCAGGATTTTGGTAAGGGCATTTATTCATGGTATGAGCACAGATGTTTGTTCGTAAGTCTGTTTTCTATGTATTTATACTTATTTATATATTATATTGTCTAAGTACCCACAACACAAGCCTTATTGAGCTTACTGTGGGACTTAGTCAATTTGTGTAATAATTTCCTATAATATTTATTTATGTGCTTAATTGACATTAACTGATGTTGCTATTTTTTTTAGTTTTGTATTTGAAGGGGCAAATCAACAAGTTAAAAGCTTATATATTTCTTTAAGTATATCAAATATAAGTTATAGAAGTAATAGGAATGGCGATAAGTTAATTGAATGCATTGAAATTCATTACTCATCTCATTTATTTATGAAATATAACCTAACTAAAACAATTGTTGTCAATAAAATACATTGAGTCAATAATGCTGCATTTGAAAGGTATATTAATAAAATTTGCGTAAAAGAAGCAAATTCTATGTAAATCGACTTAGATTTGTATGCTTTTGCAACAATTAGGCAAAATTTTGCGATGTGTATGTATAATTCGACCAAAAAAACGTGGTTCAGGAAACCTACTACGATCAAAGAAAAAAATCTTAACATACCTTCAATATTTAACAATGACTAAAATATTTGTATCATATTCAATCAACCCACACTTTCAGAGCCAAAATTTACAAAATAAATATGCTATTTTGCTAGTAAAACCAGAATTTATAGTTAATTTTTACCGGCGACCGTTTGTAAAAGACACTTTACAATTTGGTAGGTTATTCCAAACACCTCGAATGCTAAAACAAAAGTTTGTTATTTCAAATACTTACAGAATAATCAAATAATCGATATTTTAAACCAGTAGTAACAACAAAAATACAATCGAAAAAGTCACTGATATCACTTAGGTATATTGTTCACTTTCCAGCAGAAATAATTACACACACGAATGTCAAGAGCACTACCGCCATCGGCGACTGATTGGCGTGAGAGTGACAGCTGCTAAAAGTGTTGCCAACGATAAAAATGTACAGTTTCTTTATACGCAAAGTTTATACGTTAAATTGTTTTTGTAATTTATTTATTTATACATTAAGGTAAAAAATAATAGCCCCATGTGTTTTATATGCCAATGAATAACCAATAATATGAAAGTAACGACGCCCGACGATGACTAAATACGCCGTGTGCAATTATTCAAACGCTAACTATTGTAAAACATAGTTGTCATTTTCACAGCTCCTCAAGTACACTACGTTATGCTACGTGAGCTGCTAAAGAAAATAATCTTAGCTCTAGGAATTTCTTACGTTGACCCGCCTAGGCTATAACCGCGAAAATCGAAGTTCGTCAATTGCGGTAATTTTTCAATCTAATTACCTCTTAGTGAGAGTAAAAGAGAACGGCCCCCTGCATGTTCCCATGTCTATTATACTCTGGCACACGATCAATGTACGCAATTCCTTGTGTTACGCGTACGCGTCCTTCCTTTAGCGTCTTTAGTTTTCAAGCTGAACCAGATAGTTAGATTATCTGTCGTATTAGAACCCGCAAACCGGAGGAGGCGACTTAAAAAAAGCATCAGAGTTTAGTGTTTATCTATTCTATTTTGTTATCACTTCTGTGACCCTAGATGGTCTATAGGCTAAGATGGTCGGCTCTTTATCATTTGTCACCATGGCTGTCACATTCTATCTTAACAAGCATGTAAGCGCGAAAGTGACGGGTATAGTGACAAGTGATGAAAATGGAACCATCGCTGGCCTGAACTGTCCGATACGCGCCTTCCTAAGGGGTTGACATTTTGTATTTCCTCATATGGTTTGGGCACCCAAAATGTTATCTGACCATTAATACGTCTACTTAAATACTAATCGACTTATAATTATTGATTAAAGCACGCTATACCTGTTTTCATTAGTATTGAACGTTAATAAAATTTTAACTACTGGGCGAAAAAAAAAAACAGTAAGAAATCAGAAATCATTTATTACGAATGACCTTTTTGTCTGCGGTAAGCGTGTAGTCTAAGGTCTTCATTGATAACTTTTTTTAGGGTGCTTCTCTTCACAGACATCTGTATTGCCAACTTTTGCTTCCGGACGGAGTTTCTTGCAATTCTCGCCTTCACTGCCTTTATTAGAGCTGGTCCGAACGGTGCGTGGTCTTCCAGACCTCTTGCGGTCATCGAAGCTCCGAGTACTATTGTATCTATTAGTTGTGCGATAAACAAATTGTTTGTTGATTTTTAGGTTTTCAAGCAACTTCACGATTCTCTTTTATTTAGGCCCCAATTCATTATAGATACGACGAGATAAGCGTTATGTGTGGTATATAATTATAGCTCACAAATCAACCACATTGTCATTTTTTTATTTTTTCGGTAGCATTTGTTAAAGAGGTTGCAAATCGAGTAACAGAACTTAGTAACCAACTAGGTAGTTGCGACCAAACCAAGTTAGACGTAGCTAGTGGGATTTTTTTCACTGGCAAACAGAGTAACAACTTGGTGGTAACTAGTGGGATTTTTTTTAATACTACGTCGGTGGCAAACAACAATACGGCCCGCCTGATGGTAAGCAGGGAATAACCCGCAAAGGCTAGTACTTAATAAATGAATACGCAGTGCTCTTCAAAAATCATTTAATAAGGAATTCATTATTGTTAGATACGTCATTACATAAATTAGGACTAATATTTATTCGTTATTACAAATTAATATAACTTAATACAAGAGTTAAAAAAACATTAAAGGCCCGTGTACACGCCGGAAGCTTGCGAGTAGACATGCACTTTGCACGTTGTTATATATACACATCCTTATGAGATACGGGTGCTATAACCGCGAAAATCGAAGTTCGTCAATTGTGGGCATTTTTCTTTGTCACTCTAATTACGTCTTAGTGAGAGTAAAAAGAAAGATCCCCTCAATTTGCGAATTTCGGTTTTCGCGGTAGGCCCCGGGACACCGCTTGCGTAACGTGTGCGTGCAGTCGTGCACGGGTCCAAAATTTTTGCACACGCAGACAGTGTGCTCTGTACTGTGTCGGATAAAATAACGTCGAGGTTATCGTCATACATCTGTAAGATTAATTATTCACTATGAAATTGACTAGCTTTTTACGTAATATTTCCATATATAACTTCTCAAAGTTTGTAATATTATGTTATATCAGTCAATTAAAAAAAATCTACACCTTGGTTAATTCTAGGTTGTGATTAACAGATGGTTGTTATACATTTTCTACCTTGTCATATATGATTACAAACTTGCGTAATTTTTACCAAGCAGATATATTATGTCTACGAGCGATACTCCATTTTTTTATACTAAAGGAAAAATACATCGCTTAAACAATAAAAGAAGCAATGGAAATATTCGCACGCTTCGGGTAAGATTCGGTAGCTAAGTTGGCTAAAAACTATCGAACCGGTGTTCCGAAAGGACTCATGCTCGAACCTTGCCTTTCATTTTTTAGTAGTGAAAACTTTAGCAGCGCTGTGCACTTTTTGTGATGGGGAAAAATGTTAAACTTGCGACAGGTCACGTCGCCAGATTGAAAACTCGTAAGACGAACACGTGACCTGATCGAAAAACTCCATGATGGTTCTAGTAATGATGATGGTGTAAGAGTCGATGAAATTATGAATGGAAATTGATTTTTCTGAGAGATAAGTTTTTTAATGTTAAATAATTGTAATAGTTCTGAAGTGTTACATTTTTAATGCAATATAATTGTCATGTTTTTGTACGATAGCGCAATAAATGAATATTGTATTTTACCACATAAATGATAGTACTTTTATACTGATAATTAAAGCAATTCGTGCAAAATTATTCCCTGACCATTCCAAAATATCAAAAATGCACAACATTAATATTCAAGGTTCCACTTCTGCCGGGTTATTCCCACTAGTTACCACCGAGTTGTTACCAGTGGTAACTACTGGGTTTTTTTTTCCACCTTTTACCACTTTTACTACTGGGGAAAAAAAAAAACCCACTAGTTACCATCAACTTGGTTTGGTGAATTTTTTTGCCCAATAGTTATCAGTGGTAAAAGATGGGAAAAAAAAACCCAGTAGTTACCACTGGTAACAACTTGGTGGTAACTAGTGGGAATAACCCCTTCTGCCGGCACTCCCGGAGTGCATCCCGTTGTTTTTTTTTATATATAAAAATGAGCGTAAAGTGTTTTCCTGTACTCTATTTGTATCAAGGAAAAAACAATCATATAAAAATCATTCGTCATAAACTAGAAGAATTTTACCTGTACATCCTTCGTTTTTTTTAATCTTCCGTTTCATCATCTTCATAAAGTAGTATTAGACCTTCATCATCAGTCACCAGTGATTCTTCGACAACATCAAAGTAAATAGGCATTTCAGGATTTTCTGGTCCATTCAGCAATTCATCTTCCGTATAAATTTTACTATCCGTACTGCCTTGCTCAGTTTCATTCACATCTTTATTGTTTTCAGATTCATTTGTTTCACTGGTTTTTTCATATTCCTTGTTGTTATCAGTCTGTGTTTCGGGTGCGTCATTCTCTTGATCCATGTTGAGTGACTTTTGTGTTTGATCACATTCTTTAATCACTGTTTTGTTGTGATCTTCATGTTTTGTGTCACTAATATTTATATTTTTCTCACAAATATTTCCAGTGGAATCATTACTATGTTGAGCTTTGTTTGTAACATATTCTTTCGTCTCTGCTTCGATTGTAGTTTCAACCATGGACTGATTTTCGTCTGTATTATCTGCGCCACAACTGAGATTTTCATTTGGTTTCATAAATGTATTGTTCACATCATCTGTTAATCTATCATTATTTTCTTCTCTTGCATTTGAAATATTTAGTTCAAAACAACTGCTTGACATTTCTGTTTGTACTGCTTCTGTGTTAGTCTTCATATCACCAGCTCCTGAACGAACTAACATTGTTTTAGCATCGTCTTTCATATTATTTTTTACTTCATTTACCGCATAAGCAGTTTGTATTTCTGGTACAACAATAGCAATTTTACTTTGAGATTTCATAACTGATATACATAAATCATCTGACACAGAATCAACTGACTTTGTATCACCAGCTTGTTGTGTATTACTAAATTCTTTATTCACTTCAACACTAGTTTGTGCCTGACTGTGCCATTTCATGACTGATTTATTTAAATCATCTGTCCCTAAACACACCAACTTAGTATTAATAACTTGTTTTCTATTGCAAAGTTCATTATTCTTTTCATGAACAGTTTGTACTCCTATCATAGCCATAGTTCCTTGAGATTTTAACACTGATATATTTAAATCATTTGTGTCTGTCCCCACTGACTTCAGTGTTTCCCTTTCAGTCATTGTTCCTTGAGATTTCATAGCTTTTGTAATTAAATCATCCCCTGAACCAGCAGACCGTGTTTCATTTTCAATTATTTTCTCCTTTACCTCTGTTTTGATCTTTCTAATATGTGGCAAACTTGAAGCTACATTTTGTATTATATTTATAAGCTCCGAAATTGCTTTATTGCAAAGTTGATTGTAGTCTAATTCTCTCTTTTCTTTTTCATTTACTTTGTTATTTATGCCTAATATTTTCTCATCACACATCGTAATTCTTTTTACATTCAGTTTCGTGAAACCTTGGATATGAATACCATAATGGAGTTGATATTGCTGTTCATCAAAAACTAACCCACAAACACAAGAAATTCTGGCTGACTTTTCTGAAGGGCATTTTCCCAGATGTCTGAACATATATTCCAATTCATGGAAGGATAAGTCACATTGGCATTTATAAACTGTAGTTGCTTTATCTGTATCTTTTGCAATATTACTGGTGATTTTAGATGACACAGTTTTGTTTTGAACACCAATTGTAGTTCCTGGAATAAGGAGTGATCTAGCATCATGTCTTTCAAGAACAATTTTCAATTGAATTGGTTCCTTTGCAGCACCAGATGTTAGTAATCTCTGTAGTTGTGAGCTTGGTGCATTTTGCTGGGTAAGCTCAGTAATTTTTCGAATATCCTTTACTGGGATGCTGTTATTTTCTTGTGTCTTTATTATATCAGATGACAGTGTTGGTCGTGCTAATTTTGACCAATCTGGTACATTTTGAGAGGTACCTTCAGTAACTTTTTGAACATCTTTAGCTTGTGGGCTCATTTTTACTTGAATTTGTGTCTTTGCTTTATCACATGACAGTCTTAATTGTGGAAAGTTTGATCCACTTGGTCCATTTTGCAGGCCATGCTCATTAGCTTTTAGGATGTTTGCGGCAGGGCTAATTTTTACTTGAAGTTGCGCCTTCGCATCATCAGATAATAGTTTTTGCAGTGCATTTTTTTTTCTACTTAATACATTTTGCATTATAACCCCAGCTGCTTTTAGTAAAAGTGCATTAAAGAAATCATCATCTTTATGATTGAAAAATACTGTCCTGAACTTCATATTAGAGCTGACTGCAGCTTGATGCATCTTATAGTGTAGATACATGGTATTCTCATCAAGAAATGGTCTCTTGCATTCATAACAAGGGAATTCAGCAAGCTCTTTATTGCATGAGTTTTCTACGACATGTGCCAATACGGAATGTGGATCAATATATTTCAGACATTTCTCACATTGGAAGATCATAAATGGGGCAGATGACACCTTTTTCCGAGATGTCAAGCGAACAATTCGTGTGAAATAATATATACTATTACAGTTAATCATGTCTATTTCTGGCTTCGGTAAGTCATCCACAATGCCTGGCCACTTGTCCTGTTTCAAAAGATTATAGTCGCAATATATTAATGTATAAGCATAATCTGAACCATATTTACATTCATTGTATGTGTCAAAATCAACATCAAATTCCGCATTAGATATTACGCATTTCCTTGTTGAGTTTCTAGAGACAAACACCTCTGGATTTTCAGATGTGACAACATGATATTGGCAATGTTCAATAATGTGGTTATAAGATACACTAGCAAATTTGCAAGCGTTGCATCTAAACAGAAATGTTGATTTCTTCTCTAGGTGTTGGTATAACTTTGATCCTGTTGTACCATTACCTACTACAGATTTAAGTTTAGTGCTATTGTGATTCGATTTTCCTTCTCTCCTCCGTTCATTTTCGTCTCTATGGCATGCTCTGGTATGGTCTCTTACTATAGTAAGAGAAGGGAATCTCGCGGAGCAAAAACTGCATCTAAATTTCAATTCCGAGTCATTAATAGACATTCTTTTTGGTCTCTTTAAATCTGAATTGTGCTCCTGCTCTATTTTAGCATCACATAGTCTTTTCGATGTTACTGTCCGAGTTATCTTACCGACATTCTCATTTCTAATATCACTAGTTGTCCCATGAATTGAGTCTGAACTTCTATGTGCTTGATTCTTCTTTGATGATTCAGAAATAGCATAATCTACATCTTTTTGAAACTGTTCCAATATAGTTTTGATGTCTATCTGTTTAGATGCCATGACTATGAATAGCAGTCTGAATTTCCTTATATCTCCTAAAAAAAAACATAAAGATAGATTCATTAATACTTCTCATGATCAAAGTTTAAATAATGACACAATTCAAATAGAATTTCAAAAGAGAGATTTCAACTACCAAGGATACTATTCGTTGCTTTTGTTAGGACTAAGTCATCATAATTTTTTTCATGATATAGAAGGCAAATAAGCAGACAAATGGCCTTATGGTAAGCAATTGCCATGTCCATGGATATTTGCAACACCATAGTATAAAGTAATGTAAACAAGGCCTTATGGTAAGCAATTGCCATGTCCATGGATATTTGCAACACCATAGTATAAAGTAATGTAAACAATTACAGCCTTCTATGTATATGATGACCGGTCTGGCCTAGTGGGTAGTGAGCCTGCCTATGAAGCCAATGGTCCCAGGTTTGAATCCTGGTAAGGGCATTTATTTGTGTGATGAATGCAGATATGAGATGAATGAGCTCAAATTTTACATACAATGTACACCCCTCTGCGGCCTCTGCCCCCCTAGATCACTAGCTGGCTATGCCCTTGTTTATCTATATACATATGTAGGTACATTGTCGCCTAGTAGCCATAGTACAAGCTTTGCTTAGTTTGGGGCTAGGTCATCTGTGTAAGATTTTTCTCAAATATAGGAAATCTATCACCTGATCTAGGAAATTTCAATCAATTTTTCATGTTATCGCTCCATCAAGGTGTTGATGATTCTGCCACTGTTGAGGTTCGATAAGACATGGCTAGTATATGAATCTTATCTAGGAAATTTGTCAAAGTATGATCTAATATAAGCAATCATGGCCTACTCTACAGTCTGCCAAAATATTAACTAACATAAAAAAATGTACCTCATATTTCTATGAAAATATTACTTGTGTTCTTAGAGTATAATGATACTTCCATACTTTTTTCTGACAAAGTCGACTGCAGAGTAAGATTAAACGGACTTCGATCTTAGTTTGTAATCACTAGATTAAAATAAATTACTATTCCGATTTTAAAATGCTAGTTAGACGCTTCTTTGGATAGAAAGACCGTTTTATTCACTATGATTTTATGAGATGGACGCGCAATTATGGGCTTTTACCGAATATCATCATAAAAATCATGACAACATACCTTTTTGTTACGTTCATTAAAACAAAAACTAACCAGGATTATACATATGTAGATAAAATGTGACTGACGTATTAAAAGCTGTTTACTGTTACAATTATGACAAAAGACTCACTAAATCCCAGACACGTAACATTTTAATGTAAAAAATCCCACAAGCAATTTTTTAGTAAATATAGATGATCGACTGTACTGACACTGACAGTAGTGTGGGTTGCCAGAGAGTAAATCATTTAAATAAGAGAGAACAAAGACCGGCTATCAAAGAGCATGCAATGTCAATTACGGGCATTTATCTTTGTCATTCTAATTACATCTTAGGATAAAAGAGAAAGATCCCGCAATTTGCGAATTTCGGTTTTCGCGGTAGGCCCCCAGTTATTTAAAGTTTATGAATTTGTATTATTGACAATATTGTAATTGTAAGTATAGTATGGACCGTGGGCGTTGGAGGGTCTACCATCTTGTGGCCTGAATCGTAACCATAAACATGTACATTTACACGTCACGTGTTTTCTTGTGCATAGTAGGTTCTGCCATCTTGTGGGCCACATCGGAACAATAAACATCACATTTACGCCTCGCGCCAAAAATCTGACGGCTCCTGTGCTGCCTCCTACAGTTCATGCACGCTCCCTATATATTATAAATCGTGTAGACAAGCATTAAAACAGCTCAACACTGGATACATTTTACTTTTCTGCCGTAAGAACTAGTGAAGAGCAAATAACTTACTCCATCGATGATTATTGCAGCAAGGGAGTAGTGAAGTCATTATCGTTGGTTCTTTGTAAATAAAAGCATTTAGCTGTGTGTATAGCATATAATTTGACCAATATTGTGAAATACGTTTTAAATTGAAAACTATTGTTTATCTTTTTTATCAGTAAACGAGCTAGAATCGTAATTTGTATGTGTCTTAAATATTTTATATTTTACACCTATCGTAAGTGGCTGATCTGTAGCGTCACAAACTTTCATAAATTCATTTTTACTCCAGAACGTGTGTAATTTGCGCAAAGAGCGATATTTTGAAGAGAACTTTTCGTCCGAGAAAAATGGTTCTGATGTTTGAATATCCAGTGTCTCTTGTGGTAAAGGTAAGATCAACCTGAAAAATCAAATAAAAATACATTATTGGTACTTCAGCTTACTCCACAATGTGCTGGTTTATTGTTTTCATAAGTGAAACTGATGTAAAATATTTCTTACATAAAATATTCTTAACTATCTTTTGTTATTCTGTTCCGTTACCTCATTGCATGTAAAAACATTCGATGTGGTGCCGAATCTTCGGTATTACTGTAAGTGTAGTCACCAAGTATTGTGTGCCCAATGGCAGCACAGTGTACGCGCAGCTGGTGCCGACGACCTAGAAAAAAAGTAATCATACAGTATGTCTACCAACGAAAACCGAGATTGTAAACAAACATAAAAAGAAGCTTTTTAAAATAATAGAATAAAATATTTAGCCAAAATGAAACATGCCAAGTACTCTGTCCTGGAGCCAATGCACGACTGTGTACCAGTTGCAGTCGAGACTGCGGGACCTTGGGCTTTGGAGGCGAAGGACTTCGTAAGGGATTTGGGTTGGCGGCTGAGGGAGAGGGGGTGCGACCCTCGGTCTTCGTACCTGGTCCAACAGATCTCATTGGCCATTCAGCGTGGTAACGCTGCCAGTGTGATGGGGACATTTGAGCCAGGTACGATTCGTGACGGTTAGTTTATTTAGCTTATATATTTATTTAATGCAATTATAGTTACACGTACAGCATAAAAATACAAATACGCCGGGAAACTTAAACTAACAAAATATATCATTCCAAGAAAAACATAATAGAAAAGTAGGTACAAGATACATAGGAAGGACAGAAAATAACAACACAACAGCATCACATAACAGTAGTAATATTATACACCGACTGTGGAAGGCCTATCATCCATCATCTCACAATACTTCAGGCACTCACGTCACGGTACACGGTCGTCCATCTCCATGCAAACAAATCACAATCAGGTGGTGACGTCAGAAGCGCATTGAGTAGTGTCAATGCTCGAAGGAGCGACGAATTTCTGCGTGACAGTGCGCGCCGCTGGCACCGCCAACAGTGGGCGCACCCGCGGTTTTAAACTAATCCTAGGAATATCCGGCACGTGCAGTCTGAGCACGCGACTCACGAGGTCTGGGCAGTCTAATTCACCACGCAGCATGCGACAAACTGTAACCAGCAAGTTGCAGTTACGCCTTAATTCTATAGAGTTGTAAGCTAGTGCTCCGAGCAAAAACTTAATCGGATATAAAAATGGGTAAAACCCGAACATTTTCTTATACAGAAATCTAAGAAAAGCCTTTTAAATCTTCTCTAGAAGTAAGGCGTAAGTCGACTCATACGTGGTCCACACAATTGATGAGGTCTCCAACTTGCTTCTCACCAAAGCGTTAAAGACAAGCTTTATGGCCTCAACATCTCGGAAGTCCTTGACGTTGCGAATCACGAAGCCTAGTCTTCTGAAACAGCTATCAGCTAGCGTGCGTATATGATCGTGGAATGTAAGACGTGAGTCAAAGGCCACCCCAAGATCCTTCACAGAGTAGACCCTGTTATTCTTGTCAAGTCCGAGCGTATACTGTGCAAGTAGAGGTGCTGCAGCTCGACTGAAAGAGCATACACAGCATTTGGTTACAATGAAGAGGAGTTTATTTTCCACGCTCCATCGCATCACAAGAGTCAATATCCTCCTGAAGAGAATTACAGTCTACACTATTTTTTACACCATAGATCAAGTTCAGGTCATCAGTATTTAGCAAACACTTATCATTTTTGACTACTTTCTCCAAATCGTTGATCATCAACCCAAACAAAAGAGGGCCGAGTGAACCCTGACTGACACCAGATCTCGTGTTATAAGGAGCTGAAACAAAAGATCCATGACGAACGTACTGCTGTCGATCGCGTAGATAACTTGCAAATAGAGCGAGCAACTTAGGCGAAAAGCCTAGGCAGTTCAGATAGATATTATTGTTTACTCGTATAAATGACGAAGCCTGTTGCGGCTATCTTCATTGGTTTGTTTGGGACGAAGCATGTTGCTGATATGCATCTGAAGCCTGCGTTGCGGATAATTTACATGCTGATTTTGAAGTGGTAATAAATTCTATTGTTTGTATAGAATAAAAATATTATTTTTTACATCTGCCGTAAAAAGTGAAGTCCAGATTGAACATTAAAATTAGTGCAATTTTCATATTTCTGACCTAAACATTAGCGGGCTTGTGTAAATGGTTAAAGTTAATATACATACTATAATGTATTCTTATACAAACGGGTGTGTACAGTGTACACATACTTTATATCAGTCCATATAAATATGCAAATACTTACCAGTGACAGGTTTCAACAATATCACACTAACGGGATCGTTGCAATAGTAACCAGTTTCTAAGAGAAGCATACGAGTATGCGCCGGTCGTGGATGCACCGCTGTAGTTACTGCAGTTTCAGGCAGCGATGTAACCGCCACCATTTTGTGCGACGATGATGCTGTTAAAGCGTCAGTACCTTAGAGATAAAATGTATATTAGGCTTTTCTAAAGATTATTGCTCAAAATATGTATAATTAGACTCAAATACAAGAAATCAGTCAAATTAGAAGGCTAGGCCAGTAATGTCAGGTTATTGACTTACCCACCGAATATTCAATATCGCATAATTCAAATTCTACATGGCCTCTAACAACCGCTAAGTAGTATTTTTTAGTTTCTCGTTTCTCAAATAATTTGCCTGCGATGGCTGATGCGCGTTTATTTTTTGCTATACATAATACACCACTGGTAGCGTAATCGAGGCGGTGAACAAAATGCAATGGATCTGAGGATGTAGAATGGTGAGAGTCATGTTTGGCGATGTTGTAGGTAACTGAATTCTGTAACAAACAAGGACTTGCTAGTTGAATTTTTTTCGCTCAGGACTTCATTTGGCCATACCGAATTCAGAATTCAACCTGAAAACGAATGGCGAAATCATATGAATACATTAATGTCAGGGAAAATTATACCAAGTTATACTCTTTATTGCACTCCTGAGCTCCTGACGCAGTTTAGGATATATGTAAAAAAACATAAACACATATAGAGGTAACAACAGGCGAACTTATCGCCTACAACCGATCACTTCCTCCAGACAACCTTTGGGTATGTTCAACTTAATTAACAATTGTTTTTGTAAGTATATAAAATCGCGTGACCTAATATTGCGACTGTGGGAGGTAGAGATACTTTTCTGTTTGTCTGTACATTATCACGACATCACGTCGGTGCGAGTTTAGGGGTCAATATTGAATTTTATATTTAAAAAAAAAGTGAATTTAGTAGCAAAACAGACTACTCATCTTTACCTCATCTTAGCAATTTACAGGTTGGATTAGTTGCATTTATTCAGTTTAAGTACTTTATTTTAAAAAAATCGACATCGATAAACAATCTCGTAACCACATCAGCACATCACTACAGTTTTAAGTAAATAAACATAACCTCAATTGAGTACAATGATGTGTTTGGCTTAAATATTGAAATTAATTTATTGATGGGCACAAATTATTTATTAGAGCAATATACCTTTTCGTTTTCATCTTCTGAGTTTATGTACATGTCATACGGCTTATTTACAATCAAATAGTCCTCGCTTTGGTACAATTTAGGAATAGACATTTTCATGTTTGACTTGTTTGTAGCTGGTTTTGTTATTGGTGATAAATGTAAAAAAACCGTAGTAGCTTAGTTTAATAGCTTAATCAACGATTTTTATATAAATACTTTGCAATATTGGCATTTTGTGTTTTTGTGATTATTGCTGTCATCAGGTCATCACATTTCAGCTTCATTCAAAGTTTCATTCATGCTTCATCATAATATTATTTTTGTTAATAAAGAAATATAATATAATCAACATTAATTTTTTTACATGTTTTATATGAATGAGTTGTTCGACTTGTAGAAATTGGTCACTTATGCGATTTTGATATATAAAGCCTCAAAACAAGTAGCAAAGAAAATAAATATCTCGACAACTAATTTGGAACGCTTTCATTACTTAGATGTCATATTTGACATACTCCTGTTGTATAACGCTGCAAAATATAAAAGCGTGAAATGTTTCTATGGTCGTTTAGTATTTTCGTAACTTTTCGATTTAGTAGGATTAAATCTTTTCCGAAGATGTGTCCGAAATTATTAATCAATTGAAAAAAATACTTTAAAGATGAACCGAATGAAGAAGCATAGAATCAAAGAAGAGAAAGCGACGACTTCCTCATCTAGTCGGAGACAGGAGGAGCATGATTTGGCGTATTTCATTCACGACAGAGTAGAGTTGATGCATCAAGTGTTTTCTGTTTTGAAATCGAAAGAACTCAAGTCTTTGGCCCCTGAGTGCGTCAGACGGTTATCTATAGACGATTTACAGGAGTTATGTTTGGAAGAAGTAAGTATCGGCGGGTTTCTTGCCGTTAAAAGTAAAATATAATTTAGTCTTTTTACGCCTGCAACTCCAGAGTTACTTGCGCGTTGCTGACCCCAACACTCCGCACCCTCGTTGAGCTCTGGCAACCTTACTCACCGGCAGAAACACTATGAGTAGGGTCTAGTGTTATTTGGCTGCGGTTTTGGTTTTTTGTAAGGTGGAGGTCCCCACTTGGGCTCTGCTCTAGATCTGTAATGACATCCGCTGTGCTGTGCCCTACCATGCAAAGGGAGATGACCTTCACAATGCCCATACCTCTCTTTCGGACGTAGTTTAAGGACGTACCCAGGTCAGTCTGGCTCCATGGTGCCTTTTTAGCAAGCAGAGATGTGCAAAATGCTTCACTGAGTTGAAAAAATTGATTCATATCTTGCGCTCGCGGTGATATATATACCTCATTTCGCTCAGTGGATCTGTAGACTATATTGTTCACGAGTGAGTAGAGAGAGATGCCAATCAATCAGGTACACACAGCCATAAGTGCGACCAGGATGGTGAATCACGCGATACGATTCTGCCATGGTTTCCCGACACCCCAAATTATTCTACTAGCTCACTCCCTCATCAGGCTTGGCTGTCTCATTTGAATCATAAGTGGGAAAGAGTGAACAAGGAACACTGAGATAGATGACTTACTGAATGAGTTGAAGAGTGAGTGAATTCAATCAAAAGAAAACTAATCAAATCACTCACTCTTGAATAGCCAGGTCCACACAGCGAGCAAGTGAGCATGTACGTGTGAGGCAATTTCCTCACGCACAAACCGGCCAGTGTAGACGTGCCTCGGCACTAGGCAGGCATTAGGCAGTTATTACGCGCATAGCGTTGTCTCGCCCAAATATTGGAGAGGGAGAGACATGCGAATTGCACCCAGTGTGTTAACCACCTTAGAAATCACCAGTTTTAGAATCTCAAAGAGCCTTAGAACTCTAAATGTCAAGTTTTTGGCCCTTGAAAAAGCCATAATCACACCTCCAAGCCAAATGCGGCTTGTTTGCCATCCCATGGTGTAGCTGTTATTTTACTTACCTGCTGCAAATGCATTGTGAATGTCATCTCACTTTGTGTGGTAGGGCATAGTGCAGCGGATGCCATTCCAGATCTAGAGCAGAGCCCAACTGGGAAAGTACTCGTACCTCCACCTTACAGAAAACTGCAGCCAAATAACACTAGACCCTACTCATAGTGTTGTGTTTGTGCCGGTGAGTAAGGATGCCAGAGCTCAATGAGGGGGCGGCTGGGGGGGTTTTAAGGTCAGCAACGCGCATGTATGCGCGCGCTGGAGTTGCAGGCGTACATAGGCTACGGAGACTGCTTACCGTGAGGCGGGCCGTATGCTTGTTTGCCACCGACGTAGTATAAAAAAAAAGAACATCCTGGTTCAATTCCAGGACACTGGGGGCCTTGTCATCTATTTGAGTTTAATTTTACTTATTTCAGCTTCTAGGAATAAGTTCCAAACGACTATGCGCTATCCTGGACGGTGCGGAGCCCCCCTCAGACACAGACTCCTCTAGCCAGTCAGCCGAGCAGTTGGAGACCATCTCTCTCGACAGCATATCATCCGATGATGAGATACTGAGCCAAGCTAGTGGTAAAAAGAAAAAAGGTATGTATGTTACAATTACAAATGGTATATATATAACATATTTTATTTATTTATTTTATTTAAGTACTAGTGACCTGACCTGCCCGGGATTCACACAAGTTACATAAAACCTTAACAAATTCAGTATACATCCAAACCTTTCTCAAGAATCACTAGTTAATGAACTGGCTTTTAGCATTAGACAGACAGTACAACGATTTTGATGTGTATTTTTAATGAAAATCAATTTTGAAAAGTAAGTCACGGTCACGGCAAATATGTAACAATTATAAATCATATTTATTTTTATTTTCTTAATTTGGGATTACCAACAGCCACAAATAATACATCTTACACACTCTTAAATCTATATGACAATCAGGACGATAATTTTGTTACATTTAAAAAAAGTTGTGGCACAACGAAAACTTGTGGGATGTCTGATGTCTATCTGTGTGTTTATTGGGAGTATGTTTCAACAGGTGTGATATTTTATATTATGGAGTGTGGATTTAAAAGGAGTGAAATCTGTTATGGTAGTACTGTTGCAAAAGTGTCCGACTGTCAGCTATAAATAACAGTTCAAAATCTCTCCAGAGTAGCGCTAGAGTAGCTAAGAACCTAGGCGTTATTGACGGAGTGAAGTGCGCTGTCTATGATTTGATTTTTTTGTCAAGTATTCTAGGTATTGTAGCGCCACCTATAAGGTTTTTTAGACACTTTTGGTACATGGAGATTTAATTCCTTCCACCTTTCATATTTTATATGTATGTAGATAGTAGAACCATCATTTAATTGATGTTAAAAGCCGACGCGTGAGTTTTCCCCGCCCGAGCCCGCCGCCTCGGCCGAGGCATGTCTACAGTGGCCAATTTGTGCTTGAGGAAATTGCCTCGCGCGTATGCTCACTCTGTGTGGACTGTGGACCCAGCTAAAGACAATGATGATGATGAGATAATAGAACTCGCTTCATACGATTTTTCGCATAATACGCCACTTGGACGTACTTAGCGAAAAGGATAAAATAACCAGCTTAGTGCGAGTCAGATTCGCGCACGAAGGGTTCCGTACCATTACGCAAAAACTGCAAAAAAAAACACGTTGTTGTATGGGAGCCCTACTTATATATTTATTTTATTCTGTTTTTAGTATTTTGTTGTTCTAGCGGCGTCAGAAATACATTATGAAAATTTCAACTGTCTATCACGGTTCATTGAGATTTTTTTTTTACATACAGCCTAGTGACAGACAGACAACAGTGGAGTCTTAGTAATAGGTTACCGTGTTTACCCTTTGGGTACGGAACCCTAAAAGTCGACATTCAATTGAATGACTTTTTGACAGGAAGTTCAATTTTTGTTGACTGATGTTTTGCGGATTGCATCCAATAA